>NC_057803.1:504956573-505159176 GCF_018294505.1 Triticum aestivum
ACTGGTTGAAGAAGGCGAAGCAGATCCGGTGTCCGGCTCCCTTGCCCGAGGAGCTAGTCATCCCGCGCTTAGCAAAGATGTTGGAGCCGACACCTTATAAGGCACCAGAGAAGATGGACACAGGAAAGGTCATGGGGGCCCGGAGCGGTCCTCGCCGCAAGGGTACCTCAGATGCGATGTCCGAAGACAAGGCCCATTCCCCCGCTGCCAAAGACGACGCGGATGAGGAGGAGGAGAGAGACTCTCCCCCTGATGGGGGAGGAAGAAGAGGGCGGCCTCCACAACTCTGGAGGCGGAGGCGCCCAAAAGGGGGAAGGGCTCCCTCGCGGATAACTCTGCATGGGACATCGATGACAGTCCAAAGAGACGCCCCCGTGCTAAGCCAAGGGCCACATCGTAAGTACTAATACCTTATCCACCCGTGAAGTTTCCCCTCCTCATTGTATTGAGATGATTGGTTATGTTATTGTAGTCTGGTCCACAATATCCCTCCGTGATCCTCGTCAGGAGGCTCGCTGGATTCCAAGGCGATGGCCAGTGACTCCCCGCCAGCCACACACTCCCCCAAGACTAGGGATGATGTGGAGGTGCTATCCCGAAGGACTATTCCCGGCGGGGGAGAGGCTCAGGAGGCGCCCGAAGGAAAAACCTCCATCGCCGGACACCAAGGGGAATCAATTCCCCCGAAGACTAGCGGGGAGGGCCATATACAATTCGGCCCTCAACTGGACTCCATTCCGGAGACCGAGGCGGCTCCGGAATCCAGCACGCACCCTCCTTCGAAAGAAGGGGGGATGCCTATTCCCCGGTGGCCCCTATCCAACCAGGGGCACCGGATAGTCTCCTGGGAGCGCTGCGAGGCGCTTCTATTATGAAGGAGCACCGTGTCCTTATGGGCACGGTGATTGAAAGGGGCCTATCCACCAAGAGTGGACTAACTGAGGCATGCAGCAACCTACTAACAGGTTTTGAGGTAAGTGACGCCAAAAGGAGAGAATCCCAATGTAGACAGTAGCGCCTGAGACACTGTCCGGTGTTCAGAAAGAAAAAACCGGACAGAGGATCAATCTCCTACGCCAGGAAACTAACTAAATTTTTCTGAAATACAGGTGTCGTTGCTGGCCGCGGCCTCACATACTGCCGAAGTCTCCAAATTGAAGCAGAAACTGGCGGAGGCTGAGGGAGAGCTGAGCCAAGTGAAGAAGCAGCTCGAGAAGAAGCAAGGTAAGCAATAACCTGTTATATATTCAAAAAGAAGAAAATGATATGCGATGACCAAAATGCCATGATTTGTATAGAAGCGACGACCGAGGTTGAGGCCCTGAGAAAGGCCCTGGCCGAAGCCGAGGGGAAGGCTGTCCAACAGCAAGCCGCCTGTAAGAAGCTCAAGGCCCGGGTGGGCGAGGTCCAGCAGGAGCTCCAGGACATGGTGAAGAAGTGTGAAGCCTTGGAGCGCGAGGCGTCGGTTCGAGAGGCCGAACTTACCAAAGCTCGTCAAAGCACAGAGGTTGCATAGAATGAGGCCCAGGATGCTCTCTAGGAGATCCAGGAGGCAAAGAAGATCACAGCGGGTAAGGAGTTTAACATGCAAAGAAAGTATGCTGAGAGGAAGTACCTTTTACTAACCCGGATTCGGAGTTGCCCAGGGGCTTTTATGGATCTGCCGTGAAGTGTATCCGATGCTGTGGAGTTCTTCCGAGCCAGGGAAGGGGATTCTTCGGAGAAGCTGCTCTGGTCGTAGTATGCTGTGTCAGAACATCAGGTGGCCTTTGCTAATCAACTGAAACAGTTGATCGAGCTGCACAGGATGGCCGAACTGGCCATGAAGGATTTAATAATCCGACTATGGCCAGCCGAAGCTATACCTAGCAGTTATTTTGGCCTCGTGAAGAGGGTGGTGGAGGCTTGTCCGTGGATAGACATCGTCAAGCGATCAGTCTGCATTGAGGGTGCCCGCATGGCCTTCGCTCGTTGCAAGATGTGGTGGGCGAAGATGGATGCCGTTGAGGTTGCCCGGGGGCCGCCGGAGGGCAAGGAGCACCGCACACCCGAGGGATATTTTGCAGATGTTCTGGAGGGATCTCGACTTGTAGCAACGCGGTGCGGGAAGGATGTTATTCTCGAATAAATACATTCATATTTTGCCTTGTATGATGAAAACAAAGCGGTTGTGTAATATAATTTTTATTATGTTTTAATTGTATCCTCATGTGCGGCCGTGTTGTATGAAATCTGAGGGTTGGCCAGTCGTTGGCTTCTGCTGTCATGTAGGTAGTACGGAGGTGTTCATTATGGTATCTAAACAATCTTGATCCAATTATATGGTCCTTGAAGGAGTTGTTTAGCGCAACGAACCAGGCAACTAGACTATACGGCTTGAACACCCTCATTTATCCATAGGAGTTTTATAATAAAGCATAGGCACATCCCCTGGTATACGAACCAGGGTGCTGTCAGCGTCTGATTGGGAAGTACCAATCCTTCGTGTAATGCGGAAAAATCTCCAACGATTTGAGACATCCGAACAGCTAACCGGTTCTCGCCGCATCATGACAGTCAGTTTTCGGCTTTCTCTACTGAGGTGCTCATCCGGTTTAGACCAGGGCACAATCACAGTAGTTCTCCCTTTACTACCCTAGCCGATGTAGCGGAACGTAGGATAGCAAGCACAGGAGCCGGGCAACCCAACTATTGACCAAAGACATGATTCGGAGCCAATGCATATAATGCTAAATTTGAGGTGCCAAACTATACTTACAAGAAGTGTTCGGACTTTTGTTGCTGTAATGTGGGGTGCTATAAAGCCCCTGGCAAACATCAAAATGTACCAAAGTGTATGGGTGCTACCTGATGGGGTTATCCACAGGGAAACTAAAAAAATAAAGCAAAGAGAGAAAGAAAACAGAAAAGATGGAAAGGTAAAAAACCGGGGTCCTACAGCTCTAGCTACAAACTGTTTTCACTGTAATGTAATTAGTACGTCAAGGGGCATTGATACAAGTAGTGCAATAAGCAACAGGCTATTTAACATGCCGAAACCTGGGAAGAGCTGCATGTTGGTCTTGGAAGACAGGTAGAGTTATCGTTAACGGAATCACCTAAAAAGTCCCCATATGTCTGCGCTCCTCGCCATCTTGGTGTGTTTATCCTTCAAGAGGACTGATAACCAGACCACCCGATGGGGTCTGTGGGATTAAAACCTGAAATAAAACAAGCAAAAGTGAAAGTATATGTGTGTCTGATGTCGGTTGAGCCGTGTCGTGGATCACAAGCTAGCTATTCCTCCGTCGATGCCCATGGAATTTTGAGTGCATAGTTATGTATGCGCGGCACGCAGGCCACCGCTTGATCGGGACTGAGAAGGAGGCTGGATTGCTAGTCGAGCTCCTGATGAGCCGAGCTCTCCTGCTATAGAGTAGTCTGGATCCTCTTAAGGGTGTCCGAGGGCTCGGCGGCCGAATGAAGGTTCTGCTTGAGAAGGCTGCTTTGTACTTCTGCTGCTAGGGTAGCTGTGTGCTCTTCTGTACGGAGAGATCGTTCCGTATTGCCATTGACTGTTACGACGCCGCGTGGGCCGGGCATCTTGAGCTTGAGATAAGCATAGTGTGGCACTGCGTTGAATTGAGCAAACGCAGTTCGTCCGAGCAGTGCATGGTAGCCGCTACAGAATGGGACGATATCAAAGACTAACTCCTCGCTTCGGAATGACTCCTTTAAAGGTGGTCTTTGTAGGCTTGATCCTTGAAGGGTTAATGCCCATTTTTCGCACTGTATCCTGATAGAGCAGATTGACTATGCTACCGCTATCCATGAGGACACGAGTCAGGTGGAACCCATCAATTATTGGGTCTAAGACCAGTGCGGCTGAGCCTCCGTGACAGATGCTGGTCGGGTGATCCCGGCGATCAAAGGTGATCGGGCATGACGACCATGGATAGATCAACATGTGTGCGCTAGACGGGCACACACATTCTAATTAAAAGAAGCGTGCGCGATGGTAATAACGAGCGCGCACGGTTGTTGGAACAAGACGTGTGCTGACATTGCCTATTGCAGTGCACCCTATGGTGCAAACGCCACGTATGCGGCCGCGGAGGCGTATGTGCCCACGTTACGCCTTCCGGGAATAGCGCCGCACTTATAACCATCAGTAAATTTTGAGCATGCGTCTCGTCACATTCCAAATTGCAAACCTGTTCACAACGATCAAAACCGAAACAGTTTCCCACTTAGGAGCGTATATTACTACTCGGTTATAAATACTACTACTCCAAGATGACTGCACATTCCTCCTCAACTCCTCATCCACAAAAACAAAGTCATTCATCATCGTTCCCTTTGCGTCTGCCATGGCCAGCGTGAGTTTTGGGTCGAGAGATTGCCACCAGGGAGATGCGAGCATGGAAGCGGAAGCACGAGAGATGTGCCGCCTCGCCGCGAACGCAGCCGGCATGTCCCGCCGTGCGGCCATAGCAGCACATTGGTCCCGCCGCGCCGCCGAAACAGCATGCAGGTCCCGCCGCATCGTCGATGCGGCAGACTGGTCCAGCCGCGCCGCGGAAGTAGAAGAGATGTCCCGCCATGCCATGAATGCAACAGAGATGTCCTCCCATGCACGGCAGCCTGGGAAAATGTCTCGCGAGCAGGCGAGGACTCTTACAGGCGCATGCATGCGATCGTCCATAGCCAGATGGATCAGATCTCCGGTTGAGCGAGGTTGCAGGACGACATGAAAGCCTCTTTTTCCAGCATCATCCAACAACTAAATGAGAGCAATGCGAAGCTCTGGGCCGAGCTTGACCTGCTGAGGTCGAAAATTGTCGGAAGTGCGGAGCAGCAGGAGGAGACCGCTGCCTTGTTGAAGAGGACCGATGTCATCATCGAGAAACTTATGGACGAGAATGCCATGCTGCGCATCGAGCGCAGAAGTTTGGTCGAGGAATACGTGGATGCTCTCAAGCAGCATCTTGAGGACAAGAAAGAGCTCATCGCCGCTCACTGCGGAGACTAGTTCCCGTGGCCTGCAGCAACATAGAGATCAATGAGGCAGATCGTTGTCTTTCTTCTTCTTTTTCCCTTGTGTATTTTGGGCGTTGCCGCATGTGGCTTTTTAATTATGTTCCTAAATATGTAAGACACTTATTATCCACTGTCATTGTCCTTATATTCATCATGCTTGCTATAAGTCACAGTCGATGCTATATAGGTCCGTCAGATCTTACATCAAGATCCGTGCAAAACTTTCTTTTTAGATTTTCATTTCTCTCTCTTAAATCTCAGTCCAGTGAGACACATAGCCACGCCGTAGAATAGGGGCTTGGGCGCCATTAACAGAGATGTTGGGAGGGAGGTGCGCGATGGGAAGCGGTCAAAGGGCTCTCCTCTCGATGAGCACGTGCAGGGGTCTGATCGCATGCCTCCCGTACTCAAATAGCTACCCTGCACGTCACCTCCTAGCCAATAAAAAAAGGGACACGTGGCGGCACGTAAATGGTAAGTAGAACGCCCACGGTTTCAATAATACTTGTGTTTCCGATTTGTAACGTGACAACACTTGTTCCAAAATGACATTGTTGATTGTTAATGTGTGCGCCTTTACAAATCAGATAGACAAATTACCACAGCATGTTGGTGCCATGTCATGACACCATGCCAAGTTTCATGATTTGCAGGCGTGTTTTGGATTTACAGGAATTTAAAAACCAAGTTTCTCAATCTTTCGGACTGAGCCACGACACCCAAATGTTTGAATTTCATTCCCATTTCTTGCATGGGACCTAAAAATTCACCCAAGGACACACATGTGATTTTTGAAACAACTTTGGTGCACTGGAGCATATGATTGTAGTTCAAATTTGAATTATGCACATTAAATGCGCAAAAACTCAATTAATGTATAAAAAAGGCCAAACGAACCCGGAATAATTCCAAAATTTAGCACGATACTTCTATTTGGTCTAATATGCCTGTGTAAAAAAACTAAGGCGGGAGAAGGCAGTGTACGTATCTCGTTTCGCAC
This sequence comes from Triticum aestivum, assembly GCF_018294505.1. Taxonomy (NCBI): domain Eukaryota; kingdom Viridiplantae; phylum Streptophyta; class Magnoliopsida; order Poales; family Poaceae; genus Triticum; species Triticum aestivum. The sequence continues at coordinate 504,962,593 of NC_057803.1, forward strand.
ACGGAGGTGACACGTCCCCTCTCGAAACCAGAAGCCTTCTTGAGGGAAGCTTTGGTTTGCAAGAAGCTTACACCAAAGCTTGTCCCAATTCGGCCAAAAAAAAAAATTACCGCAGCATGTTGGTGCCATGTCATGACACCATGCCAAGTTTCATGATTTTCAGGCGTGTTTTGGATTTACAGGAATTAAAAAACCAAGTTTCTCAATCTTTCTGGCCGAGACACGACGCCCAGATGTTTGAATTTCATTCCCATTTCTTGCATGGGACCTATAAATTCACCCAAATACACACATGTGATTTTTCAACAAACTTTGGTGCATTGAGGATGTGCTTGTAGTTCAAATTTGAATTATGCACATTAAATGCCCAGGAACTCAATTAATGCATAAAAATGCCAAACGAACCCGGAATATTTCCACATTTAAACACAACACTCATGTACTAGTTGCATGTTCACTGTACGTAAATGTTCTAGCAATTCAAACACCATCCTTTCCCTCCATAACACCATTTTGTCTTTCAAAACAGAATAAAAAATCAAGTATACCACAAACAGTTTACTAGAAATAATCATGTGGGATTTGATATAAAATATCTTGGCGCACCGTCTTGTCTGGCTTACGCAGGAAGCTTCGTCGTCTACAGTCCACCGCCCCCGCTTGAACCACACTTGCGCGCCGGTTTCTCGTAGCACCGAGCGAAATTTTTTTGCCACCGCGGAAATATTATCTCCCCGCCCCTCCCTCCTACCAAAAGCCACATTTCCATGTTTGTCGTGGTTTTGTCACGGTAGATGTCCTAGTGTAAGGACTTAGTCGCGAGGCCAACACATATATGTGGTAGCTTGAAGGGGTTGAGCGGAATCGAGAGACGCAACACACAAGACGAGGATTTAGACAACTTCGGGCCCCGGGAAACATCAGCCGGTAATAACCCTACATGCTGTTTGTGGCTAGGTCTCATTATGATTATGAGGGACTCACCGTAAGCCGGCTCTCCTCTTTGTGTCTAGCCCTAGATATTGTTTTTTGTTGCCTGTCCCTATTGGGGAGCCCTGCCCCTCCTTATATAAGTTAGAGGGGCGGGTTACATGTGGAGTCCTATTAGGATTAGGACTAGTCTACCTTCTAATACAAACCAGATACAAGTCTAGGTCTTAACTCCTTGTAAGATAAATGTTCCTCACGTATTTACTCGTAAACCGGCCCACCATAACATGAGCCAGCCTTCTGGGCCTTGGGCCTTGTCATCCATCTGAAACACGCGCCGGGTCACCAATGAGTCTTTAGGCTCGTGAATCGTCATACCAGTGAACCGCCAGACACGTAAGTCGCCAATCCTCTGGCGGGTTACCAATGAAACGCCATGTCCAGCCGGGTTATACTTCCGGCCGGTTTACGTCGCGGGGTATATCCCCGACATTAGCCCTCAAGTTTAGCTTGGATTTATCCATGGTAAACTTATGCTGCAAAATAAATACAAGAACAAATTTGACAGGTTGTGCTCCGGGTTAAGAATTCTTGTAAACTGGCACCTCATCATCCTTAAGTCCTTGTCATTTCCTCCTTCTAGGAAATCCAAGTCAATAGACCAGCTTCATAATCAATTTGCTTGTAAAATAAATATTGTAAATAAAGAATCCATTTGAGTCGGCCTTCAATGCTCTGACTTGACAAAAATATTTGGTCTTCAAATATTCAACTGATATTCAGCTGGCTTGAAAATGTAGCACTTGCCAAGCTATAATTTCCCAAATCGGCGGGTTATAAAAACTGATAATTCTGGGTCATGATTGTTGGCAACGCCGGTTCATGATTATTGATGACACCGGATTATGATTGTTGCAGACACCGGGTCAATCTGGTTTATTCAAAACTGAGAATTTGAAGATTTTTCTCCCTTATATCCATATTACCTGTAGCCCCCAAGTCTTGAGCAGAACAAAGTGATGGCTTAAGACTTGCTTCAATATAAATATTGCCACTTAAGAAGAAATCCATGTTGTTCATCCCAGTCACTTAGTAAAAACTAAACACTCCATATTATATAGCCCCCAAGTGCCGGGTTGTCATGCTTGCAGCAACCTGGGACTTGTAATTGACTGATGCTTACAAAACTTCAACCAGTGTAGCCCCCAAGGGCCGGGTCATTATGCAATAATGAGCAGGGACTTTATAAATATAATCATGCTTCATTGAAAATAACATCATATGATGTAACTCCACCATGGGGCTTGAACCCACGTCCACAAGGTTAAGAGCTTTGTGTTTTACCATCTGAGCAGTGGACCCTTGAATATAACGGATTAAGACTTGTGCACCTTGAATCATTGATAGGAGCAATTGGTAGCCCCCAAGGGTCGGCTCATTACAATGTGATGAGTCGGGTCTTCAATAAGGTGAGCAAATAAGTGCTGGGTCGTAAGCCTACAGCGACTCAGGACTATTCCTTCAACTGTAGAATAAATTATATCTATTTATAAGATAATAGCCATTGCGCTTAAAGCGACTTTGAAAATCTTAATCATAATGATGTTTATTGATAACCATAAAAAAATCCAGCCATGTTTTGCTATTTGAAGATTTGAATAATATAATCCGGTTTAAAAACCACAATCATTCAATATCATCATGAAAATCCAGCCAATTTTGGCTATGAAAGATATGAATATCTTACCAGTTGATAAGTAAATCCAGAGTTTAAATACTCGGCGGCTCTTGGCCGATGGCGACTTAATGCGCATTCATTATAAGCCGGAATTTTTATAACCCGTCGGCTGATAGCCTTTGAGAAAATCCAAAATGGATAACCCTTTTGAAGCATTAATTTTGATGATGAGCTTGAATTTATATGTCATAATTCTACAAATCCTGCTCAAAGTGTAAATAACATATGCCCTGGCGACTTAACGTCGAAATCCAGGGTGGGTAGCCACCTGAATGCATTCTTATCTTGCACACAAGTAGATCACAAGAATCCTTGGCGGTTTACCGCAGGGCGGGTCATAATGCCCATATAAATAGCCAGGGTTTATAACCAAGGCTGTTATTTGAAAATAATCAAATATGAAAAAAGATGATACCTGTGACAGTGAATCACACAGTTGATTTTATCAACTTTTGTAGCAAGGGCGATAACCTCAATCTTGAGTATTGATAACTCCTCCCATATTTTGCCGGTTTATGATAAAACCGTACCGGGTTGTAATAAACACCGGATTATGCTTATAATACTGGCGACTTGTTAGTCAAAACTAGACCGGGTCAATAAGCACCAGATTATAACTGATTATGTACTGACAACTAGTTTAGTTGAAAGCTAAGCCCGGTTAATGAACGCCGGTATATCCATGCATATATGATACATGCTATGATGATGTAATGATGATGAAACGTATGATGCAATATATGATGATGTATATGTATGATCAAGAGGGTTTAAGCTATGGTTCGGATACGACCAGAGCCCCCATGTAGTCATAATTGTGGCATTGCGCCGATCAAAAGGTGTCGCTATGGTTTGAATACGACCAAGCCCCCAAGTGATTTCCCTGGTGCCCTTATGCCTATCAAGAGGTGTAACTATGGTTCGAACCCATAGCCCCCAAATGATTTTCTTGGTGGCCTTATGCCTATCAAGAGGTGTAGCTATGGTTCGGATACGACCAAGCCCCCAAGTGATTTTCCTGGTGCCCTTATGCTTATCAAGAGGGTATAAGCTATGGTTCGGATACGACCAGAGCCCCAAGTGATTTCCCTGGTGGCTTTAAGCCTATCAAGAGGTGTGACTATGGTTCGAACATAGCCCCCAAGTGATATTGTGAGTTGTGCTCAAGGGATACCCATGTTTGAGCTCTGCTGTGCAGCAGACTCTCTTTGGCCCCTTATGATAATATTGGCTTGATAGCCGGATCAAGAGGTGTAGCTATGGTTCGAATACGACCAAGCCACCAAGTGATATTGTAGAAAGCTTTGATAAGATGAATCAATGGGTAAACCGAATGTCGCTTTATAAGCAGAAGCCCCCATGTGATCAATAATGTGACAGGACAATAAGGCGGGATACCCATGTTTGAACTATGCATCATGGCAACAGGTCCTCTTAATCAACCTTTAACTTGTTTGCAAGAGATAAATTCTTCTTGAACCAGAATTTTGAACCGGATATTGAGAGCTTCAAAGCTTTGTGGGAGACATCTTTCACTTGAACCGGATTTTAAACCGGAATCTTCATTTTCAGCCAGAAATTTTCTGAAGGCCTTTAAACTTGAACTTGCGAGAAGTTAATTCCTTTTTGAACCGAACATTGTTAAACCGGATTTGAGCGCTTCAGAGCTTTGTGGGAGAATAGATTTCCCATGAACCGGATTGTAAACCAGATATTGAGAGCTTTAGTGAGACTGACTTCCCTTGAGCCGGATTTTAAACCGGAGTCATTTCTGATGACCCAGAACTTCTTCATTGAGCCGGGATTTTGTAACTGTCATATACTTTCTAAACCGGAATTTTTTTGATGGCCTTTAAATTTTCATCAATATAACAGTAGCCTCCGGGACCTGGTTATCTTTCCCTCCATCGTCCCGAGGTTCTTAATTTTGCTGAAACTGGCAAGATTTGCTGAGTCATGTCATCGTAGCCCCCGAGTCTCAAAGGTGACTCGAGGAGTTGGCTTGAGACTCTCCATATTTGACCGTGATATAAACCGGCATAACTTGTATATCATTGGTGTTGATAGCACGATGTGAATCCACAGAAGGTTGAGGTGACTGCGGCAGGTTATAAATGATCCCATATGAGCCATGTCAGCAACTCGGTCAATGGTTCCTTCCAACTGGCGATTTGAAATTAACCAAACTGTAGTGGCGGCGACTTGTGCGCCTGCCCATTGAGCCACCTAGTGCAGACGGCGGTTGATAGTATATGATAATTTGCCTTCATTTTATTGAAAGAAAACCGGGCTACCCAAGCTGTGACTTGCTCAAACAGCTCATGCAGATAGGTGCGGCCCGGTATGTTGATGTAGACCAGGCCGCGAGAGACAGACGACAAAGACGACCGCAACATCAGAGGCCACTCGGACAGATGACTCGGCCGCGGCATTGTAAGCCGGTGCGGACGGGCGAGTCGATCGCAGGCGCGGTAAAACCGCGTAGATGGGCGGTTTTGCCTCGTCATGTTGATGTAAACTGGGCCGCAGAGGCGGCGGCTTGCATATATATGTTCATTGTGCATTATGGCATGGTCAGATGACGGCGCATCATAATAGTGGCGTGAGTCATATATCTATGACCCTTACATTTGCAGTGAACAATTGTCCGGCATAAAAATACACAAACCAAAGTAATTGTTCTTTGAAAAAAATGAATATATATGCAAAAAAATATACTTAGAGGGATGTCACCAGATTCGCTGGGACAACAGATGAATCGGTCGCGGTGTTGTAAGTCAGCGCGGTCGAGCAAGTTGGGTGCGGCCGCAACATTTGTGAGCCGGTGCGGACACACAAGTCGGCCGCAGGTGTAGACGAATGAGTCGACCTCGTTTGACATAAACCGGGGCGGCGACTTGCACGTGTATCATCAAGCAGCGTAATCCACGCAAACAGTAGTGCAGATGTCACTGGCTCACACTCCATACTCCGGGTCTTGACGACACCTTTATAGTGAATAATTGTCCTGCATATAACAACACTGTAGGACAGAGTAGTTGCTCTCACAAGAATTAATAAGTACCAATAAAAATAAATTAGACAGATATCACGTGGTAAATTTGGACGCGAGATGATTTTCATGTGATGTATTGTCCATGAGAATGTCTTTTGACTGTTGCGACTGGTTGTACTGTTTGATCAACCAACAAAATCCAAACCACTAGTAACCTTCACGTAAGCAGATTTCTCCAAAATCAATCAGTACATGTGTACTAGTACTTGATGATGTGCCCAACGCTTCCACTAGTATTTGACCCAGACAGTTTTTGTTTGATGGGAATGGATCACATGTGGACTAGTATTTGACCCAGACAGTTTTTGTTTGATGGGAATGGATCACATGTGGAGTAGTAGCATCAGCCAGCCGGTCAGGTATACGTGCGGCGCTACAGCTGAAATTTAAGAGCTGCGGCAGAGGAGGCGCTGGCGACTCGGCGAGGCGGGCCACAGTGACGGCGGCTCGATGCAGTTGCGACTTAAGAGGCGGCCGCCCGGCTGACAGACTTGGAGACAGGTTTTGAGACAAGGCGGCTTGCAAGAGCTGCAGGAGTGGAAACTGCGGTGACCTGATGCAACCGGCTGGCTCCGTGGCGGCGACTCACGGCCGAAACGAAGGGTGTGTTGCTCCGGGGCCATAGTGAGGTGCAGCGGTCGGCAGTTTAGCCACGGCGGACCGACCACGGCGTGCGGCAGCTGAGGCGGCTGCGTTTAACTGAGGCATGCCAGAGCCGGCAAGGCTCCAAGGACACGGACGAGGCTGGCAAGGACTCGCAACGGTTCAACAACTTAGAGGCAAGGCCGTAAGCAGCCAGACCGGTGTGATGCAGTAGTGGCGAAGACTTGGCCGGGGCGGCTCGAGGAGGCCCCTGGCGGGTCGCAGTGCCAGCGGGGCATCACAGCCACGAGTCCACGCACTGTGGGTGAAGAGGCGCAGTGAGGACGGGTCACGAACTGACGATGGCGACTGAGGTGGCAGAGACGGTGAGGCGTAGCTAAACCGTCAGCGAGTTGGAGAGGCGCCGGTGTAGCGGGGCCGCAACAACCGGCGTTAGTCAGAAAACACGACCGGCGATGGCGGTTTAGACATGAAAACAGAAACCGAAACTCATTCCGTGGCCTCATCCAAGCTTGGTGTTGACTTGTCAACCCGATTAGGTGTTGGAATCATGTATGTTCACGTAAGGCAAATCATGCTATTTTCCTTTCTTTTTGACTTCTACCCGTGATGGGCTCTTGTTTTTAAACTAGGGTCCCGATAACTGCCACACGTGTGGTGTATTGGGTAGTTGTGCCACACGCCTCGTGTGGCATGGACAGCAACCAGCCCACACACCTACGTGTGGGCAAAACAACTAATGCCCACACACATCCTTTTTTCCCTCCTGAACCCTCTCACACGCGTGCGTGTGGGCAAAGTTGATAACGCCCACACGCCCGTATGTCAGGCCTTGTATCCTTCTAGTCCCGCATGCGACGCGTGACGCCCACCGCGCGCCCACAGTTGCCATGGTCCAGACCCTCGTCCATGTTCATTTATCTGCAGTTGCCATGTCGCTGAACTATGGTTGCCATGTCGGACAACTGTAGTTGCCATGGTTGCTCAACTGCAGTTGCCATGTATGGTCTGATCTAATGTAGTTGTCATGATTTCATAACTTTAGGAGTTGCCACATACTAACACTAGGCAGTTGAGAGAGTTGTCATGTGCTCACAAGCATGCTAGGACAGTTGCCATGTAAAAAGGAAGAGTTGCCATCTGCTTGCATGCACGTTGGGGCAGTTGCCATGTACCATGCAAAAACACATGGCAACTCGGTAAAAGACAGTTGCCATCTGCTTACGTGCACACTAGGCAGTTGTCGTGTACCCTGCAAAAACACATGGCAACTTGGGTAAAAAAAGAGAGTTGCCACCTGCTTATAAAGCACACTAGAGGCAGTTGCCATGTGCGCTGCAAAAACACATGGCAACTAGCAGCTTACGTGTGGGAGAGGAGACGGGCGTGTGGGCGAGATGGCAAATGCCCACACACCAGCCCTTGTGCGTGACTGAAAACTGGTGTGTGGGTGAACTGCTAAACGCCCACACACCGGCCATCCATGTGGTAAAACGGATGTGTGGGCGAACTATGTCACACACCACACACACGCCTTGTCCTACATGGCACAGAAAATCAGCCAGATTATGTCAAGATTCGTGCATATAGTACTGGACGGTGATGGATGCGTGTGGTCGAGATGGTCAACGCCCACACGTGTGGGCGTTAACATTTCCGTTAAACTATTCCTTGAACATTGCAGAACCAAGTTGCACTCTGACTTGACGTACTGCCATACGGAAACTGACCAGCGTTGTGGATTGATTTGGCTAGCGGCAAATATCTGGTTAAGTTTGGCGTGGAACGATTGGACTCATGAGCTGGCTAGAATCGACGATCGCCATTGTTTGCTCCTTTCAATACCTCTGTTGTTCCCGTGTCGCTAAAACAATGATCAAATCCAATTTTCTCCAGAACCGCTCCAGTAATGTTGTTTTGTTGATCCAGTGGATATACGAATATTGGCGATTTCGCCAAAGCAGATCTTTGCCTCAGTTTGCAGGGCGGCCGTTTAAACGAATATCTCATCTCTAGATACACAGCTCGTCGGCTCACGTCCACGCACAACCCTAATTTCTCTAAAACTCCAATTTCACGGACTGCAATCTTGGACTGATAAACTCAAAGCTGATGCAGATCCTTCAAAATCGGTCTTTCTTAATCCGGAAAATTATGACCTTCTTGATCCCTGAGAAAAGATCCCTCCAAGAACTCATCACCATCATGTGCCAGGCCCCATGGTGGGCGCCAACTATCGTGGTTTTGTCACGACAGATGTCCTAGTGTAAGGACTTAGTCGCGAGGCCAACGCATATATGTGGTAGCTTGAAGGGGTTGAGCGGAATCGAGAGACGCAACACACAAGACGAGGATTTAGACAGCTTCGGGCCCCGGGAAACATCATCCGGTAATAACCCTACATGTTGTTTGTGGCTAGGTCTCATTATGATTATGAGGGACTCGCCGTAAGCCGACTCTCCTCTTTGTGTCTAGCCCTAGATATTGTTTCTTGTTGCTTGTCCCTATTTGGGAGCCCTGCCCCTCCTTATATAAGTTAGAGGGGTGGGTTACATGTGGAGTCCTATTAGGATTAGGACTAGTCTACCTTCTAATACAAACCGGATACAAGTCCATGTCTTAACTCCTTGTAAGATAAATATTCCTCACGCCTTTACTCGTAAACCGGCCCACCATAACATGAGCCAGCTTTCTGGGCCTTGGGCCTTGTCATCCATCTGAAACACGCGCCGGGTCACCAATGAGTCTTTAGGCTCGTGAATCGTCATACCAGTGAACCGCCAGACACGTAAGTCGCCAATCCTCTGGCGGGTTACCAATGAAACGCCATGTCCGACCGGGTTATACTTCCGACCGGTTTATGCCGTGGGGTATATCCCCGACAATGTTCCTCCTTGCTTTCCAGGTTCAAACCTTCACTGCTGCTTACTGGCAGCTCAGCCTCCTCGCCGACGAGCCTTCTTCTTGCAGCGCTGCTTCCTCGCCGGCTACCCTTCTTCTTGCAGCGCCGCCTCCTCACTGGTGACCCTTCTTCTTACAGCACCGCCTCCTCGCCGATGACCCTTCTTCTTGCTGCGTGGCCTCCTCTCTGCTGACCCTTCTTCTTGCTGCACGGCTGTCGGCGTTCTGGGAATGGGGGTCCCCAGACTTGCCTGCCTGTGGCCTGCGGCGTGGCTCAAGCTCAAGACCCTCGCTTGGGGCCAAGCCTTTCGGGGCGGACTACAGGAAGCTTCCTCAGAGGCAGCCTCGTCAGGCAGGCTTGCGAGGAGGCGGAGAGATCAAGGAAGGGTACCTCGCGAGGAACCCGTGACGCAAGCCATGACAATCGAGACTAGGCGGGCACCGGCCTGCACAGTGTCCTTGTTTCCCCTTTGGTGCAAAGGGGGCAAGCGCAGGCCAAGGCATCAGGCAAGGGTTACCATTCCGGTGCAACAAGACCAAGACCAACAGAGTGGAAGGATGGAGGTCACCGTGGAGCCCAAGACGGCGTCATCACCAGTGCTTTTGGCAGCCGAAGGCCACCTTTGGTCAGGATAACTTGTACTATATGTTCCCCTTCAAAATGGCCAATTGTTGGCGCCCTTCCCGCTCATTATTTGGGGAGAGGCCCAGGGCCTCTATAAATAGAGCTAGCCACCATGGAGTAAGGGGGGTCAATCGAGAAGGAGGGACCGAAAAAGAGAGATAGAGAGAGAGAGGCGACTGAACTCGCCCAAGAAGTTCATCGCACTAGCTCAAGAACACCTCTCGCGAGGCAATCCACCACACCACACACTGCAGTAGGGTATTACACCACAACAGTGGCCCGAACCAGTATAAACCTTGTGTCCCTTGTGTTGTTCGTTGTTTCCAGTTTAGATCACGCGAGGAGAATGCACGTAGATCGGTAGGGGAGAGATCTCCGCGCGCACCCCAGTGTTCGAACCTCAAGGGTCTGCCGGAATCCGAAATCCGACAGCGCCTCCTCGCCGCCAACCCTTCTTCTTGCTGCGCGGCTTCGTTGTCGGTGTTAAAACCGGCGGATCTTGGGTAGGGGGTCCCGAACTGTGCGTCTAGGATCGATGGTAATAGGAGACGAGGGACACGATGTTTACCCAGGTTCAGGCCTTCTCTATGGAAGTAATACCCTATGTCCCGCTTGATTGATATTGATGAATATGAGTGTTACAACAGTTGATCTACCACGAGATCGTAATGGCTAAACCCTAGAAGTCTAGCCTATGAGGGTATGGTAATGAGTATATGTGGTGTCCTTTCCGGACTATCCCCTTCGGTTTATATAGACACCAAGGGGATCTAGGGTTTACATGGAGTTGGTTACCTAAGAAGGAATCTTCGGTCGCCAAGCTTGCCGTCCACGCCAAGTAGAGTCCAATCCGGACACGGTGCAGTCTTCGGCCTTTATGTCTTCACAACCCATCAGTCCGGCCCATGGATAACAGGTCGGACGCCCGAGGACCCCTTAGTCCAGGACTCCCTCAGTAGCCCCTGAACCTGGCATTCAATGACAAGGAGTCCGGCGCGCTGATTGTCTTCGACATTGCAAGGCGGGTTCCCCTTTCTCTGAACTCCAAGATAGTCTTCCAATGCAATGATAGTATCCTGACCTGTTACGCACACCACACACAACCACAGAGAGAATATAATATTTGCACGAATCTAATCTGTTGACAGCCCTTTTTTTAACACGACATCATGTATGTCCGGTTATAATTTCGAACCGTTTTTCTTCTGCCATCCCACACTTCAAGACCCGGTTGCTATTGGCACGTCTTGTCGAAACAGAGATCGTGCCCCGCTTATTGTGGGATTCTCATCAATGCGGGCATGGGTAACTCAACCGTGTCGTTTATACAGCCCTAGGGAACAGGCGAATCCTAAGGCGAGTGAGGAGGCGTTTAATATTTGCTACCTTTATAAGGGGATAAGGATTCCCTCTTCCTCTCCTCACACTCTCTCTCTCTGTCTCCGCCTTTCCGATCTCAAGCTCCAGCGCCCAAGTCCTCATCTCCTTTCCACTCAAGCAACCATGTCCATATCTGGTGGTCAGGGCAAGTGGATGATCTCCTCCGTCAAGGAGGAGGACATTACTAAGCTCCGGGCGGCCGGATATTTGGCGAAGGAGATCGCCCATCGTCTGCCAGCCGAGGGACAAGTCGTCCCCACGCAGGAGCCCACAGAGAGGGTGGTATTCATCCGCCATTTCTTCTGTAGGCTAGGGTTTCCACTCCACCCTTTCGTCCACGGGCTGATGTACTACTACGGGATAGATTTCCATGATCTATCCCCGAATTCCTTCCTCAACATCTCGGCGTTTATCATTGTGTGTGAGGCTTTCCTCCGCATCCATCCCCACTTCGGCTATGGCTCAAAGTCTTCAATGTGAAGCCGAAGGTGGTGGATGGCCAGCATGCGGAGTATGGAGGGGCCATGGTGAGCAAACTATCAAACGTCTCCTGGCCCAAAGGCACCTTTGTGGAGACAATAAAGGATGGAAGAAGCAGTGGTTCTACATTATAGAACCTCGCGGCACCACCTAGGCCGCAACTGCCGAATTCCGCCCCAGTGCTCCCATGTGACTCACCTCCTGGGTCGAGAAGAGTCCGGACTGCTGTTCACCTGACGAGCTGATAGCGCTGCAGACATGCGTTCAAAGCATGGTGACCTAGGACATCAAGCTCGTTGACGTTATCCAGGTGATGCTAATCCACCGGATTCTTCCGTGTCAGCGCCGAAGCCGCCCTTTATGGGAGTTCAATTCGAAGAAGCACCAGACCCTGAAAAGGTTCTTTGATACTTCTCATGAAGGGTCCTGGAAGTTGCTCTTTAAGGGCAACGAGAAGCCACCGGCCACGGACTTGGACCGTGGTCACAATTGTAACCGCCCCGCTAGCGAGGTATGTTACTTTTGACGTACTCCCAACTTAAATGTTTCGAGGATGATGTCTGAGATCTTAGTATTGCTCTCTCGGGACTGGGTGGAGAGGGCGAAGCGGATCCAGTGTCTGGCTCTTTTGCCCGAAGAACCAGTCATCCCGCGCTTGGCGAAGATGCTGGTACCGGCGCCCTATACGGCGCCGGAGAAGAAGGCCAAGAAGAAAGCCAAGGGGGCCAAGAGTGGCCCCCGTCGCAAGGGCACTTCGGACGCGACATCTGAAGACAACGAGGCCCATTCCTCTGTCCCTGAGGACAACAACGAGGAAGAGGAGGAGGACGGAAATAACCCTCCTCCCGAGGAGAAGAAGACGAAGAGGGTGGCCTCGGCACATCTGGAGGCGAAGGCGCCCAAAAAGGGGAAGGGCGCCCCAGTGGTCGACACCGCGTGGGACGTTGATAGTAGCCAGGAACATCGCCCCCATACTAGGCCCCATGCCACATCGTAAGTGACATGGCTTATTCATGCGCACATCCAGCCCTTTATTTTTATTGTTCTAACATGGTTAATCCACACTATTGCAGTCCGGCCCGTGACCTTATCCAGCGATCCTCATCTTGAGGTTCGTTGGCTCCGTCGGAGATGGCGAGCATGTCGCCACTGCCTGCTTACTCCCCTGGGGCCAGGGATGACACCGAAGTGTTATCCCGGAGGACCTCTCCAAGGGGAGGAGCCCAGGACGTTGTCCGAGAGGCGCCACAAGGCGGGACCTCCACTGCCGGACACATGGGGGAGTCAATTCCCATGGAGACTGGCGGAGAGGGTCGTATCCAGTTCGGCCCTCAGCCGAATACGATTCCGGAGACCAATATGGCTCCGGAGTTGGGCGAGCAGACCCCTTTGAAGGAGGGGGTGCGTCGCCTCCACCGGTGGCTCCTGTCCATGCAGGGGCGCCAAATGACCTGATGGGGGCCTTACAAAGCACCTCCGTCATGGACGAGCACCATATCCTTATGGGTGCGGTGATCGAGAAGGTTTAGTCCGCCAAGAGCGGACTGAATGAAGCCTGTAGCAGCCTGTTAACAGGTTTTGAGGTAAGAAAGAGAGAAACCCCGTATAGTCCATAGCCCCTGAGACATTGTCTGGTGTTTGGCAAGGAGAACCGGACAGGGGATCAATCCTTAATTATAAGAGGCTGACTGAATATGTATCGATAAGCAGGCGACCCTGTTGGCCGCGACCTCACATGCTACCGAGGTCTCCGAGCTGAAGCGGAGGCTGGAGCGGACCGAGAACGAGCTCGGCGAGGTTAAGATTTGGCTCCAAGAGAAGCAAGGTGAGAAACGACTTGCTATATGTTCAGGAAAGGATAAGCGTTGTATATTGACAGCGGTATTGTGATATGTGCAGAAGCCGTGACCGAGGTCGAGGCCCTGAGGAAGGCCCTGGGCGAGGCCGAGGAGCAGGCTGTCCAGTAGCAAGCCGCCCGTAAGAAGCTAAATGCCCAGGTCAAAGAAGTCTACCAGGAGCTCCAGGATGCGGTGAAAAAATGCGAGGCCTTGGAGCATGATGCGTCGGTTCTAAGGACCAAACTCGCCAAGGCTCGTCAGAGCGTGGAGACTGCATGGAATGAGGCCCAGACCGCCCTCTAGGAGATCCAGGAGGCTAAGAAGATCACAGCGGGTAAGGCATTTAAGATGCAAAGCAAGTATGCGGAGAAGCAATACCTTTTACTAACCCGGGTTCGGAGTTCCCCAGGGGCTTTTGCGGATTTGCCACGTAGTGTATCAGACGCTGTGGAGTTTTATCGAGCCAAAGGAGGGGGTTCTTCGGAGAGGCTCTTCTGGTCGCAGTATGCGGCACCAGAGCATCCCGTGTCCTTCACTGATCAGCTGAAACAACTGGTGGAGCTGCATAGGGTGGACGAACTAGCCATTAAGGATTTGACAATCTGGCAGCGGCCAGCCGAAGCTATGCCTAGCAGCTACTTCGGACTCGTGAGGCGGATGGTGAACGCCTGTCCTCGGCTGGATGTCATCAAGCACTCTGTCTGTATTGAAGGTGCCCGTATGGCTTTCGCTCGCTGTAATATGTGGTGGGCGAAGATGAACGTTGTTGAAGTCGCCAGCGGGCCGCCGGAAGGCAAGGAGCACCGCACACCCGAGCGATATTTCGAGGATGTCGTAGAAGGGTCTCGACTTGTGGCGGTGCAATGTTCGCGGGACATTGTATTTGAATAAATGTATTCACGTTGCCTTTGTATCATGGGAACAAAGCCAGTTTTTGTGAAGTAATTTTATTATGCTTTGAATTGTTTCCTCCTGTGCGGCCGTGTTGTGTGTAATCTGAGGGTTGGCCAATCGTCGGCTTTTGCCCTCACGTAGATAGTACGGAGGTGTTCGGGATGGAATCTAAACAATCTTGCTCCAATTACATGGTCCTTTGAAGGAGTTGGTTAGCGCAACGAACGAGGCAATCATACTTTATGGCTTTAACGCCCTCACTTAGCCATAGGAGTTTTATAATAAAGCATGGGCGCAGCCCCTGGTTTAAGCCAGACTATTGTTAGCATCTGATCAAGAAGTGTTGATCTCTTGCGTAACGTGGAAAAAATCTCCAATGATTTGTAACCCTCGAGTAGCTAACCGGCTCTTGCCACATCATGACAGTCCGTTTTCGGCTTTCTCTACTGAGGTGCTCATCTGGTCAAAGCCAGGGCACAAATGCAATAGTTCTCCCTTTACTACCCTAGCCAATGGAGCGGAACATACGGTAGCAAGCACAGGAGCTGGGCAACCCAATTATTCACCAAAGACATGATTCAGAGCCAATGCATATAATGCTAAATTCGGGGTGTCAAACTTATATATAAGAAGTGTTCGGACTGCGCTGTCGTATTGTGGGGCGATAGGTAGCCCATGGCGAGTATGAAACGTAAAAGAGTGTCGATGTAGCAAATAGGCAGATCGAAACAAAACAAGGTAAGAAGCGAAAACCACATGAACTGGGCCATTAACCATTTTTATTATAACTGGATGGATACGTCAAGGCGTATCTTGTATAGATGGTGCGAGAAGTATCCGACCGTTTAACATGCCAGAATCAATAGGGCGCAGCGTGCGGGTCCTGAGAAATAAGTATGAATACTGTCAAGAAGAACGTATAAAGGTTACCCTACACACCTATGTTGCTAGCCTCCGTTGTATTTCAGTCCTTCTAAAGGACTTGACATCATGCTCGCGGAAAGAGGTGCCTGAAACAAGAAAAAGAAGTAAAAGTATGTGTGTCCGGGATCGGTCTAGCCAAATTGTAGACCCCGGGTTATCTCGTGCCTCCGTTGGTGTCCATGGAATTTTGAGTGCGTAATTGTGTACGCGTGGTGCGAATGCCACTACCTCATTGGGGCTGGGATGGAGGCCGAATTGCTAATCGAGATCTTGACGGGCCGTGCTATCCTATTGCAGTGTAGTCCGGGCCCTCTTGATGGTGTCCAGGGGCTCGGCAGCTGGATTATGATGTTGCTTGGTAAGGCCGCTCTGTACTTCTGCTGCTAGGGCGGCGGTTTGCTCCTCCGTTCGGAGGGAGCATTCCACATTGCCATTGACTGTCATGACGCCGCGTGGACCGGGCATCTTGAGCTTGAGATAAGCATAGTGTGGCACTGCGTTAAATCTAGCAAACGCGGTTCGTCCGAGCAGTGCGTGGTAGCCGCTGCAGAAGGGGACGATATCGAAGATTAACTCTTTGCTTCGGAAGTTGTCCGGAGAACCGAAGTCCACCTCCAGCGTGATTGAGCCCGTACAACGGGCCTCTACACCTGGTATGACTCCTTTAAAGGTAGTCTTTATTGGTTTGATTCATGAGGGATTAATGCCCGTCTTCCGTACTGTATCCTGATACAGTAGGTTGAGGCTGCTTCTGCCATCCATCAGGACTGGTGTTAGGTGGAATCCGTTGATGATTGGGTCCAGGACCTGTGCGGCCAAACCGCCGTGGCGGATACTAGTCGAATGATCTCGTCGATCGAAGGTGATCGGAAATGACGACCACGGATTGAACTTTGGGGCGACCGGCTCTACCGTGTAGATGTCCCCGAGTGCTCGTTTGCGCTTCTTTCTGGGGATGTGCGTGGCGTAGATCATGTTCACCATTTTGACTTGGGGGGGGGGGATTTATTCTGTCCCCCGGTGTTCGGCTGCCGGGGCTCTTCATCCTTGTCCTTACTTTGTGATTCCTATTCTTTGTTTTCGGCATTTAACTTGCCAGCCTGCTTGAAGACCCAACAATCCTTGTTGGTATGATTGGCTTGCTTATCCTGGGTGCCATGAATTTGGCATGGACGGTCGAGTATGCGGTCTAGGCTGTAAGGTCCTTCGTTGTTTCTTTTGTAAGGTTTCTTCCGTTGGACGGACTTGGATCCACTGAATCTGGCGTTGACTGTGGTGTCGTCGGTGTTGTCGCCATTGCTTCTGCATTTGTGTCTATTGCGCCGGAGCTTCCCGGTGTTGTTCTCGGCCCCGGTTGGGCCTGCCTCGCTGGCTGTGTTTTTGCTACGAGCCAGCCAGCTATCCTCGCCTGCGCAAAAGCGGGTCATGAGTGCCGTAAGGGCTGCCATTGACTTCGGCTTTTCTTGTCCGAGGTGGCGTGCTAGCCATTCGTCACGGATGCTGTGCTTGAAGGCTGCTAGGGCCTCGGCGTCCGTACAGTCAACGATCTGGTTCTTTTTGGTTAGGAACCTAGTCCAGAATTTTCTGGCTGATTCTCCGGGTTGTTGAACTATGTGACTTAGGTCATCGGCATCTGGTGGCCGGACGTAAGTTCCTTGGAAGTTGTCGAGGAAAGACTCTTCCAAGTCCTCCTAGCTGCCGATGGAGTTCTCGAGCAGGCTATTTAACCAGTGCCGAGTTGGTCCTTTGAGCGTTAATGGGAGGTATTTGATTGCGTGGAGGTCGTCTCCTCGGGCCATGTGGATGTGGAGGATGAAATCCTCGATCCATACTGCAGGATCGGTTGTGTCGTTGTATGATTTGATATTGACGGGCTTGAACCCCTCAGGGAATTCACAATCCAGTACTTCATCTGTGAAGCAAAGCGGGTGTGCGGCGCCTCTATATCGGGTCGCATCATGGCGGAGCTCTGAAGGAGTCCGTCTGCGGCATTTGGCCCGAGCGTGGTTAGGTTTGTCACGTCCGAATAGGTAGCCGTCGTCGTGCCTCAAGGCACGTCCCCATGATCCATAGATCGATCTTGTGTGTCCTGCTCTACAATCCAGGGTCTGTCGGAGGTCGTACATATGACTCCAGACTCTTCCGCCCTTATTTTGATGGGGTGGTGGGGCGGTCTGCTGTTCGGCCTGAGTTTTCGCTTTATCCCGACCGCGGGGTGGCCGTTCCGCCGCCCTGTCCCGACCACGTGGTGGTCGATCCGCATTGCACGAGGGAGATATGTGCTCCGGCGCCTCCTCATCGAATTGAGGTAGCAGTCTGCGTTTCGGGTAGCTCTTGGCTAGGCGGTTGAGGCCGTATTCCTCGGCTGTCAGGACACTAGTCCATATGTCGACGAGAAGCTTGAAGATGTTGTTGTTTCTTTTTCAGGCTCCTTGCAGTGGCTATGACCTGAAGCTTAAAGCGCTCCTGCTCGAGAGGATCCTCAGGCACGATGAAGTCTTTGTTGCCAAGGCTTGTCTCCTCCTCGGAGGGTGGACGGTAACTATCATCCTCCGAGTCATCTTCTATGGCCTGTTCGTCAGGGTTATCTTGCCTGCTGTCGTGTTCCTGTTCGAATGTGGCCCCGACAGGGTTTTCTTTGTTTTCTACGTCGCCTGGAGTACTATTTTCTCTAGTTCCAGTGTTTTCGTCCTTTGAGCGGCGGGGCTTGGGGCGGCGCTTGGGCCACCGGTGCTTGGACAGTGTCTCGGAGGTTTTATTAGTATCTGGCTCTTCTTTGTCGTTGCCAGATCCTTTAGGTGTATCAACCATGTACACGTTGTACGAAGAGGTAGCCGTCCAACGTCCGGAGAATGGCGGGTTTTGGCCTTGCTCCTTGTCAGCATCGTCGTCCATACCGTTGATGTCTTTGGAGCCATGGTCAAGCATGTCGGTTAAATCATCGACGGTGGCTATGAAGTGGGTGGCGGGTGGGAAGCAAAATTCCTCATCATCCGTCTCTAGCTTGAATCGGACATAGTTCGGCTGTGAGTCCTTCTCCAAGGACAGATTCTTTAAAGATTCTATCACGTCACCCATAGGCGAGTGCTGGAAAACGTCAGCGGCGCTGAACTCGCAGATCGATAGCCGATCTAGCTCGGTGTCCGCGGGCGTACATAGTCCGGAACTTATAGCCAGAGACGAGTCTGAAGTTCCGTTAAAGTGAATATTGCAGGGCATCAAGTCCATGTGCGGCTCCAACGCCGCGGACTCTGCGGCCTCAGATGGCTCGATCTGCTTCGGTTCTAAGGTTGTTGCAGCCGCAGGAACCATCTCCTGGGTGTGATCCGATGGCAAATTTAAGTCACGTTCATCGGGATGAGGGGGAGCGATCGCCGCGGGCTCAAATCCCTCGAAGATCCAGTCTCCATGGATATCCGCGACGTAGTTCAAGCTACCGAATCCGGCCTGATGGCCAGGGGCGTAGCTGTCAATCCACTCCAGATGGCCAAGCGAGTTGGCCCATAGTACGAAGCCGCCGAATATGAAGATCTGTCCGGGGAGGAGTATTCCTCCTTGGACAGCGTCATTATTGATGATTGAAGGGGGCATCGAACCTTTTGTCGATGGCACAGTGGAACTCTCAATGAAAGCACCAATGTAAGTGTCAAAACCGGCGGATCTCGGGTAGGGGGTCCCAAACTGTGCGTCTAGGGTCGATGGTAACAGGAGACGAGGGACACGATGTTTACCCAGGTTTGGGACCTCTCTATGGAGGTAATAACCTATGTCCTGTTTGATTGATATTGATGAATATGAGTGTTACAAGAGTTGATCTACACGAGATCGTAATGGCTAAACCCTAGTAGTCTAGCCTATCTGGGTATGGTAGTGAGTATATGTGGTGTCCTTTCCAGACTATCCCCTTCGGTTTATATAGACACCAAGGGGATCTAGGGTTTAAATGGAGTCGGTTACATAAGAAGGAATCTTCGATCGCCAAGCTTGCCGTCCACGCCAAGTAGAGTCCAATCCGGACACGGTGCAGTCTTCGGCCTTTATGTCTTCACAGCTCATGAGTCCAGCCCATGGATAACATGCCGGACGCCCAAGGACCCCTTAGTCTAGGACTCCGTCACTCGTCGATATGGTCAGGTTATCCATACCCCACCCACACCATCCTCCTCCTTTCCCATCCCACATGCCCCGACCGACGACGCGACACCTTCCACCGAAATCACTGCCCCCTCCTCTAATTAAGCGCCGCCCATAGCCATTTTGCACGCAGTATAACATGGAGCTCAGTAGCATGCGGACGCACACGCGCACGAGGTCGCTATGGCTGCCATGCGTGTCGACCGCCAGATCTTGGAGGAGCACCTCGTCTTCGAGGCCACCGTCGACACCGCCACACGGTTGTCTACTTTAAAATACAGTTCGTGTTGTTTTCTCGATGCCACCGCTAGTGCCTTCTAGTGATTTGTCCTCCGTAATGTTAATATGCAATCTGATGTTCAGTTAACAGTTTGGTCCTCAGAAATGTAATGTTCCGTTAACACTTTGGTTCAACAATTGCTACATTTCATAGTACTGTTCTCAAGCATTCTTTGTTTTGTTAACTGTCTTATCTTCTAGTACATGTTTCCATTCTGCAATGTCATGCTCAGTTAAGTATTTCGGTTCATTTGGTATGCTGTCCATTTAACTGTCTGGTTCAGTTGTGCAATTTGATTTTCGTTTGTTGTGGGACAATTTTCTATTGTTATGCATGTGACACCAATAGAATTTGGTTGTACTCAATACATATTCTACTGATAGTATGGCAACTCTCACTTAACCTGATCAAGATCTTCCTTATGTGTGTTGTAGGGAAACAATGGGAGACACTATGGTTTACCATCGAGTTTTGTCCAAGCAGGGTCCTTTGGCTAATAGCACATTACTGTGCAGTTGCAGGAATCATTCTAATATTTAGGTTTCTTACAATTTGGTCTTGCACATGTAGGTCCTGCTGTCAGAGGCTTAGACCCACTGTTCGACCCATTTTGCATATGGGTAAATGAGATATCCATGAATATCGGTCAATTCAAGAAACTCGGAAAGATTGTTAGGATGAAGAAACTTGCGACGAATAACAACAAGATCTTTGTTTGCACAATGAAGAAGACATCAGTCAACTATAGGATGGTTCCAACTCTTTTACCTTGTTTTTACCCCTTGCGCCATTTCAAAATTTACAACAACAATTTATGCATAGCTTTGTTTTCAGTACTTTTCAAAGCAGTTCACCAATGATTACCTCTCAAACCACCTGCATGGTCAAGAGGCGAGGAAGGTATTCATTCAACACCCACGGTACAATATTGAAGTCTTCCTGAAGAGGATGAAGGTTGGGTGGGCAATTATCCATAGCCACTGGCCTAAAGTTGCAAGGTCATTCAACATCACTAAAGGCTCAATATTTGCCTTCCACTTCTGCAGTTTCCTAGATGAGATTCATCTGTCTATTTACCATGTATGATGCTACTTTCCAAAGGTTTTTGATGCTGCATGTGAAACTTGGTGCTGTTGTGTAATGGCGTAACTGAGTGCCGAAGCTATCTGATGTAATTCGATTATGAAATCCTAGTTGCTTTTATACAGATATGAAATATCTGGCGTGTTTTATAAGAAATATCAGTTTGATTAGTACATGGATTATCAATAATAGGCTAATTACGCTACTTATTGGGGTTTTCTATTACAGATGGTTACTCAGACAGCACCATGGGCGATGAACTCAAACAACCCGCATGGTTTCTAGAAAGTAGGCGTGTTCGATCAACTAACAATCACACACGGCTTCCGGCAGCGAACAATTTGCGTTAGGCCACCTTGCACAAACGTTTCCACACAAAGAACTATGTGTGATATACATACATACGGAAATGTTTTTCTAGGATTCACCGTGTGGGATGTACATACCTGATGACCCACAAGTATAGGGGATCTATCGTAGTCCTTTCGATAAGTAAGAGTGTCGAACCCAACGAGGAGCAGAAAGAAATGACAAGCAATTTTCAGTAAGGTATTCTATGCAAGCACTGAAATTATCGGTAACAGATAGTTTTGTGATAAGGTAATTCGTAACGAGTAACAAGTAACAAAAGTAAACAAGGTGCAGCAAGGTGGCCCAATCCTTTTTGTAGGAAAGGAAAAGCTTGGAAAAACTCTTATATAAAGGAAAGCGCTCCCGAGGAAACATGGGAAATATCGTCAAACTACTTTTCATCGTGCTCATATGATTCACGTTCGTTACTTTGATAATTTGATATGTGGGTGGACCGGTGCTTGGGTACTGCCCTTCCTTGGACAAGCATCCCACTTGTGATTAAACTCTCTCGCAAGCATCGGCAACTACAAAAGAACAATTAAGGTAAACCTAACCATAGCATGAAACATGTGGATCCAAATCAGCCCCTCACGAAGCAACTCATAAACTAGGGTTTAAGCTTCTGTCACTCTAGCAACCCATCATCTACTTATTACTTCCCAATGCCTTCCCCTAGGCCCAAACAATGGTGAAGTGTCATGTAGTCGAGGTTCACATAACACCACTAGATGAAAGACAACATACATCTCAAAAAAATATGGAACGAATACCAAATTCACATGACTACTTATAGCAAGACTTCTCCCATGTCCTCAGGAACAAACATAACTACTCACAAATCATATTCATGTTCATAATCAGAGGGTATTAATATGCATAAAGGATCTGAACATATAATCTTCCACCGAATAAACCAACTAGCATCAACTACAAGGAGTAATCAACACTACTAGCAACCCATAGGTACCAATCTGAGGTTTTGAAACTAAGATCGGATACAAGAGATGAACTAGGTTTTGAGAGGAGATGGTGCTGGTGAATATGTTGATGGAGATTGACCCCCTCCCGATGAGAGGATCGATGATGATGACGATGGTGATGATTTCCCCCTTCCGGAGGGATGTTTCCCCTGCAGAACAGCTCCGCCGGAGCCCTAGATTGGTTCCGCCAAGGTTCCGCCTCGAGACGGCGGTGCTTCGTCCTGAAAGCTTCCTTCTTGTTTTTTCTAGGGCAAAAGACACTGTATATCAGCAGATGGGCATCGGGGGCCTGCCAGGTGGCCCATGAGGCAGGGGGCGCGCCCAGGGGGGTAGGGCGCGCCCCCACCCTCGTGGACGGTGGCTGCCCCCCTCTGGTGCTTTCTTCGCCCAATATTTTTAATATATTCCAAAACTAACTTTCGTGGAGTTTCAGGACTTTTGGAGTTGTGCAGAATGAGTCTCTAATATTTGCTCCTTTTCCAGCCCAGAATTCCAGTTGCCGGCATTCTCCCTCTTCATGTAAACCTTGTAAAATTAGAGATAAAAGGCATAAGTATTGTGACATAATGTGTAATAACAACCCATAATGCAATAAATATTCATATAAAAGCATCATGCAAAATGGACGTATCAACTCCCCCAAGCTTAGACCTTGCTTGTGATAGGGACCTTTATTATGCAGTCCAGCGCTTTTATTTCTTCCATATCACAAGCTTGTATAAAGCTTATTTTCTCCACCCTAATAGATCATACATATTTAGAGAGCAATTTTTATTGCTTGCAACAATGACAACTTGCTTGAAGGATCTTACTCAATCCATAGGTAGATATGGTGGACTCTCATGGCAAAACTGGATTTAAGGATATTTGAAAGCACAAGTAGTATCTCTACTTGATGCAAAGGATTTGGCTAGCATGAGGGGGAAAGGCAAGCTCAACATGTTGGATGATCCATGACAATATAATTTATTTCGGATATAAGAAAACATAACCCATTACGTTGTCTTCCTTGTCCAACATCAAATTTTTAGCATGTCATATTTTAATGAGTGCTCACAATCATAAAAGATGTCCAAGATAGTATATTTATATGTGAAAACCTCTCTTTATTTATTACTTCCTATTAATTGCAACGATGACCAAAACTATGTTTTTCTACTCTCAACAACTTTTATTCATCATACTCTTTATATGTGAAGTCATTACTCCCCATAAGATCAATATGATCTCTTTATTTCTTTTATTTCTTTATCTTCTTTTTTCTTTTATTCCCTCAAGATCATAGAAAGATAACCAAGCCCTTGACTCAACACTAATCTTTATTATATATAGCTCATGGACTCGATTACATAGAAGGATCATAAAGCAAAACTCAATACTAGATCATATTAAAAATTCATTCTACTAGATCAAGATATAACCAAAAGGATTGAACTAAGAAAAGTGGTAAAGATAGGAGTGTGATGGTGATACGATACCGGGGCACCTCCCCCAAGCTTGGCAGTTGCCGAGGGGAGTTCCCATACCCATGTGTTTATGTTTCTTTCTTCGGAGGTGGTGATGATGGAGTTGTTGATGAAGTCGTGTCACACATCGAGCGTAGGAGATTCTTCAATTTGCGAATAATGCCCTTTAGTGCGGTGATGTATTCTTTGCAACAAAATATGTTCACGAGTGAGATACTTGTTTTGCACCCGAACTATTTCAATCATCTTTAAAACTTCTATTCAAGTAGGAGTAAGATGGTTATAGTGAGGTTGAAGGATGTCTTCTTCTTCTTCCACCATGGCCTTCTTGATCCTATCACCCTTGTTTATCTCCCCAAGTTCTTCTCTTTTCATCTCCATCTTCATTAGCCAAGCATTGTCGCCCGCGTTGTTGGAGAAGGGGGATGACATGATGCCTGGCCTTGAAAACTCTGGCAGAAAACAGCTCCGAACAAAACATGAGATATTTGTGTGGTACGGTGGTCAAAATCTTCGAGAGATTATATAATGAATTTTTATAGACTACAAGAAGTATCGTGCAAGAAAACAGAATCCGGAGGGCACACGAGGTTCCCACAAGGCAGGGGGCGCGCCCAAGGGGGTAGGGCGCATCCTCCACCCTCGTGGATGCCTCGTGTCCTTCCCGGACTACTTTTGTATCCTTTTGTCATGCCATCTTTTAACTTTTTCTTTAAATAGTTTGGCATTCTCATAGGCCTGGGTTCTCCACTCATCAAGAGAGGTGATGTCAAATAGTATCTTCTCATCGGCAAGTTTGAAATCATAATTGAGCTCTTTAATGCCCAATATGCCTTATGTTCTAGTTTGAGAGGTAAGTGACATGCTTTTGCATAAACCATTTTATATGGAGACATACCCATAGGATTTTTATATGCAGTTCTATAGGCCCATAATGCATCATCAAGTTTCTTGGACCAATTCTTTCTAGATCTATTAACAATCTTTTGCAAAATTAACTTAAGCTCTCTATTACTCAGTTCTACTTGACTACTAGACTGCAGGTGGTATGGAGATGCAATTCTATGATTAACATCATACTTAGCAAGCATTTTACAAAAAGCACAATGAATAAAATGTGAACCACCATCAGTCATTAAATATCTAGGGACTCCAAATCTCGGAAAAATAACTTCTTTAAGCATCTTAATAGAGGTGTTATGATCAACACTACTAGTTGGAATAGCTTCTACCCACTAAGTAACATAATCAACAGCAACAAAAATGTGTGTATACCCATTAGAGGAAGGAAACAGTCCCATATAATCAAACCCCAAACATCAAATGGTTCAATAACAAGTGAATAGTTGATAGGCATTTCTTGACGTCTACTAATATTACCAATTCTTTGACATTCATCACAAGAAAAGACAAACTTACAGGCATCCTTGAAAATAGTAGGCCAATAAAAACCAGATTGCAATGCCTTATGTGCAGTTCTATCTCCAGCGTGGTGTCCTCCATAAGCCCCAGAGTGACACTTGCGTAGGATCTGTTCCTGTTCATGCTCAGGTACTCAACGTCTAATAACACCATCTACTCCTTCTTTATAAAGGTGTGGGTCATCCCAGAAGTAATGTCTTAAATCATGGAAAAACCTTTTCTTTTGCTGGTATGTGAAACTAGGTGGTATAAATTTAGCAACAATGTAATTAGCATAATCAACATACCATGAAGCAGTACGAGAAGCATTTATGACAGCTAATTGTTCATGAGGAAAGCTATCATCAATAGGTAGTGGGTCATCAAGAACATTCTCTAACCTAGATAAGTTGTCTACAACAGGGTTCTCATCTCCCTTTCTATCTATAATATGTAAATCAAATTCTTGTAGCAAGAGAACCCATCTAATAAGTCTAGGTTTAGCATCTTTCTTCTCCATAAGGTATTTAATAGCAGAATGTCAGTGTGAACAGTTACTTTAGAATCAACAATATAAGGTCTGAACTTATCACAAGCAAATACAACTGCTAAAAATTCCTTTTCGGTAGTAGCATAATTTCTCTGGGCACTGTCTAGAGTTCTACTAGCATATCAGATGACATTTAATTTCTTATCAACTCTTTGTCCTAGAACAACACCTACAACATAATCACTAGCATCACACATAATCTCAAAGGGTAAATTCCAATCAGGTGGCTAAACAATAGATGCAGAAATCAAGACTTTCTTAAGTATTTCAAATGCTTCTACACAATCATCATCAAAGACAAAAGGAACATCTTTTTGTAAGAGATTAGTCAGAGGCCTAGAAATTTTTGAGAAGTCTTTAATTAACCTCCTATAAAAACCGGCATGACCAAGGAAACTTCTTATACCTTTAATGTCCTTAGGACACGGCATATTTTCAATAGCATCAACCTTTGCTTTATCAACTTCAATGCCTCTTTCAGAATTTTTATGCCCCAAGGCAATAACTTCATTAACCATAAAGTGGCACTTCTCCCAATTCAAGACAAGATTAGTTTCTTCACATCTCTGCAAAACTCGATCAAGGTTGCTTAAGCAATCATCAAAAGAAGTTCCATACACGGAGAAATCATCCATGACAACTTCAACAATCTTTTCACAAAAGTCAGAGAATATAGCAGTAATACATCTTTGAAAGGTAGCAGGTGCATTACATAAACCAAAAGGCATACGTCTATAAGAGAAGGTACCGAAAGGGCAAGTAAAAGTGGTCTTTTCCTGATCCTCTTTTGATACAAGTATTTGAGAGAAACCAGAATAACCATCTAGAAAGCAA
This sequence comes from Triticum aestivum, assembly GCF_018294505.1. Lineage (NCBI taxonomy): Eukaryota > Viridiplantae > Streptophyta > Magnoliopsida > Poales > Poaceae > Triticum > Triticum aestivum. The sequence continues at coordinate 504,989,043 of NC_057803.1, forward strand.
AAATGTGTATGTTTGGATAATATTTCTAGCATTTTATCAATAAAAGGTAAAGGATAATGATCCTTTCTAGTAGCTTTATTTAATTTGTGGAAATCAATTACCATTCTATAACCTGTAAAAATTATTTGTGGGATTAATTCATCTTTATCATTAGGAACAACAGTAATACCTCCCTTCTTAGGGACACAATGGGCATGACTTACCCATAGGCTATCAGCAACGAGATAAATTATACCTACCTCCAGAATCTTTAGTATCTCATTTCTTACCACTTCTTTCATCTTAGAATTTAACCGTCGTTGGTGATCAACAACCGGTTTAGTGTCTTTTTCCAATTTTATTTTGTGCTGGCATAGAGTGGGACTAATGCCCTTAAGATCATCAAGAGTATATCCAATAGCAGCATGGTGCTTCTTCAGAGTTTTCAAGAATTTCTCTTCTTCCTGCTCTGAAAGGTTAGCACTAATAATAACAGGATATATCTTCTTTTCATCAAGATAAACATATTTAAGAGTATCAGCTAATGGTTTAAGCTCAAACACGGGATCACACTTGGGTGGAGGAGGATCCCCTAGAATTTCAACAGGCAAGTTGTGCATCAAAATAGGTCCATGTTTAAAGAATACTTCATCTATTTCCCTTCTTTCATTCATAAAGATATCATTTCCATGTTCTAGCAAATATTGTTCTAAAGGATCATTAGGAGGCACGGCAATAGAAGCAAGACCAATAATTTCATCTTTACTAGGCAATTCTTTATCATGGGGTTGTCTATGAAATTTAGCAAAATTAAAATCATGAGACATATCCCCTAAACCAACAGAAACAATATCCTTTTTGAAGTCTATCTTGGCATTAAGAGTATTCAAGAAGGGTCTACCAAATATAATGGCACGAAAGTCATCTTGTGGGGAACCAAGAACAAGAAAATCAGCAGGATATTTAACTTTCCCACACAAGACTTCAACATCTCTAACAATCCCAACTGGTGAAATAGTATCTGTATTGGCAAGCTTAATTGTAACATCTATATCTTCTATCTCAGCAGTTGCACTATCATGCATAATTTCTTTGTATAAGGAATGAGGTATTGCACTCGCGCTAGCACCCATATCACATAAGCCATGATAGCAATGATCTCCTATTTTAACAGAAACAATAGGCATGCCTACAACAGGTCTATGTTTATTTTTAGTATCGGGTCTAGCAATTCTAGCAGCTTCATCACATAAGTAAATTACATGCCCATCAATATTATTGACCAAGAGATCTTTAACCATAGCAATACTAGGTTCAACTTTAGTTTTCTCAGAGGGTGTAGGTGTTCTAGCATTACTCTTACGAACCACGGTTGAAGCTTTAGCATGATCCTTTATTCTAACAGGAAAAGGTGGTTTCTCAATATAAGCGGTAGGAACAATAAGATCAACATTATAAGTGATAGTTTTTTCTTCAACTTTAATAGGTTCAACTACTTTTACTTCAATGGGAGGATGATATTCAAACCACTTCTCCTTAGGGAGATCGACATGATAGCAAACGATTCACAGAAAGAAGCTACTATCTCGGAGTCAAGTCCATATTTAGTGCTAAATTCATGGAAAGCATCAGTATCCATAAAGATTTAACACAATCAAACTTAGATGTTATACCTGACTCCTTACCTTTGTCGAGTTCCCAATCTTCAGAGTTGCATTTAATTCTTTCCAATAAATCCCATTTGAATTCAATAGTCTTCATCATAAAAGAGCCAGTACAAGAAGTATCGAGCATGGAGCGCTTATTGAGAGAAAGCCGAGCATAAAATTTTTGAATAATAATTTCTCTTGAGAGCTCATGATTGGGGCATGAATATAACATTGACTCAAGCCTCCCCCAAGCTTGAGTGATACTTTCTCCTTCGCGAGGGCAAAAATTATATATATAATTACGATCACGATGAACCAGATGCATAGGATAAAACTTCTGATGAAATTCCAATTTCAATCGGTTGTAGTTCCATGATCCAATATCATCACATAGCCTAAACCATGTCAAGGCCTTTCCCTTCAAAGATAAAGGGAAGACCTTCTTCTTGATAACATCCCGAGGCATACCTGCAAGCTTAAATAATCCACAAACTTCATCCACATAGATTAGGTGCATATCGGGATGTAATGTTCCATCTCCTGTAAAAGGATTAGCTAGCAGTTTCTCTATTGTACCTGAAGGAATTTCAAAGTAAGCATTTTCAGTAGGTTCAGTAGGTTGAGGAGCAACTTTTGCTCTACTGGTCGGGGTGAAGATATCCCGAACAAGCCCCTCAAAGGATTATTTTCCATAGTAACAAGTGATAGTAAATTTCAGCACACTATATAATTTTTTCCTTACCAAATTCCACTTACCAAAGGCGCTTCACTCCCGGCAACGACGCCAGAAAAGAGTCTTGATGACCCACGAGTATAGGGGATCTATCGTAGTCCTTTCGATAAGTAAGAGTGTCAAACCCAACGAGGAGTAGAAGGAAATGACAAGCAATTTTTAGTAAGTTATTCTCTACAAGCACTAAAATTATCGGTAACAGTTAGTGTTGTGATAAGGTAATTTGTAACGAGTAACAAGTAACAAAAGTAAACAAGATGCAGCAAGGTGGCCCAATCCTTTTTGTAGCAAAGGACAAGCCTGGACAAACTCTTATATAAAGGAAAGCACTCCCGAGGACACATGGGAATTATCGTCAAGCTAGTTTTCATCATGCTCATATGATTCACGTTCGTTACTTTGATAATTTGATATGTGGGTGGACCAGTGCTTGGGTACTGCCCTTCCTTGGACAAGTATCCCACTTGTGATTAACCCCTCTCGCAAGCATCCGCAACTACGAAAGAAGAATTAAGGTAAACCTAACCATAGCATGAAACATGTGGATCCAAATCAGCCACTCATGAAGCAACGCATAAACTAGGGTTTAAGCTTCTGTCACTCTAGCAACCCATCATCTACTTATTACTTCCCAATGCCTTCCCCTAGGCCCAAACAATGGTGAAGTGTCATGTAGTCGACGTTCACATAACACCATTAGAGGAAAGACAACATACATCTCATAAAAATATGGAACGAATACCAAATTCACATGACTACTTATAGCAAGACTTCTCCCACGTCCTCGGGAACAAACGTAACTACTCACAAATCATATTCATATTCATAATCAGAGGGGTATTAATATGCGTAAAGGATCTGAACATATAATCTTCCACCGAATAAACCAACTAGCATCAACTACAAGGAGTAATCATCACTACTATCAACCCACAAGTACCAATCTGAGGTTTTGAAACAAAGATCGGATACAAGAGATGAACTAGGGTTTGAGAGGAGATGGTGCTTGTGAAGATGTTGATGGAGCTTGACCCCCTCCCGATGAGAGGATCGATGGTGATGACGATGGTGATGATTGCCCCCTCCCGGAGGGATGTTTCCCCGGCAGAATAGCATCGCCGGAGCCCTAGATTGGTTCCGCCAAGGTTCCGCCTCGATATGGCGGCGCTTCATCCTGAAAGCTTACTTCTTACTTTTCCAGGGTAAAAGACACCGTATATCAGAAGATGGGTGAGGGAGTCCTGGATTAGGGGGTGTTCGGGTAGCCTGACTATACCTTCAGCCGGACTCCTGGACTATGAAGATACAAGATTGAAGACTTCGTCCCGTGTCCGGATGGGACTTTCCTTGGCGTGGAAGGCAAGCTTGGCGATGCGGATATTCAAGATGTCCTACCATTGTAACCGACTCTGTGTAACCCTAACCCTATCCGAAGTCTATATAAACCGGAGGGTTGTAGTCCGTAGGCAATCAACTCCATACAAAACAATCATACCATAGGCTAGCTTCTAGGGTTTAGCCTCCTTGATCTCGTGGTAGATCTACTCTTGTACTACCCATATCATCAATATTAATCAAGCAGGAGTAGGGTTTTACCTCCATCGAGAGGGCCCGAACCTGGGTAAAAAACATCGTGTTCCCTGCCTCCTGTTACCATCCGGCCTAGACGCACAGTTCGGGACCCCCTACCCGAGATCCGCCGGTTTTGACACCGACATTGGTGCTTTCATTGAGAGTTCCTCTGTGTCGTTGCCTTTAGGCCCGATGGCTCCTTTGATCATCAACAACGAGGCGGTCCAGGGTGAGACCTTTCTCCCCGGACAGATCTTCGTCTTCGGCGGCTTCACTCTGCGGGCCAATTTTCTTGGCCACCTGGAGCAGATTGAAAGCTACGCCCCTGACCATCAAGTCAGGTTTGGAAGCTTAAACTACACGGCTGACATCCGCGGAGACTTGATCTTCGACGGGATCGAGCCACGGCCAAGCGTGCCGCACTATCTCGAGGGGCATGATCTAGCTCTGCCCCCAGACAGTGTCCTGGAGGCCACACACGCATCGGTTCCGACCCCTAACGCGGAGCCTATTGCGCCAATTGAGGATGAGCGGTTGGACGTCACCTCGGGGGATGCGATCCCGAAAGCGATCGAGCCGAACGCTAGCCCCGCACTCTGCACGACCCGTGACTCCGAGGATCCGGACTCCTCCCGGACTCCGAACCCCCCGCGCCCCTGCCAATCGAATCCGATTGGGCGCCGATAATGGAGTTCACTGCCGCAGACATCTTTCAGCACTCGCCTTGTGGCGATATCCTGAACTCTCTCAAGTCTCTCTCCTTATCAGGAGAGCCCTGGCCGAACTACGGTCAGCGAGGATGGGATACGAACGATGAAGAAATTCAAAACCCACCCACCACCCACTTGGTAGCCACTGTCGACAATTTAAACGACGTGCTCAACTTCAACTCCAGAGACATCGACAGCATGGATGACGATGCAGGAGATACCTACGAACCAACGCCCATAGGGCATTGGACATCCACCTCATCTCACGATGTGTACATGGTGGATACCCCTAAAGGAAGCGACAACGAGGAAAAAGGGGATGGGACGGGAGATCGACCCCCCAAAAAGCAATCAAAGCGTCGGCGTAAACGCCAACCCAAGCCCCACCTCGACAAAAACCCAGCAGCAGGATGAGCCGGTAGATGACGAGCAGGCCTTAGAGCAACCGTCCGAACAGGGCAACACGGATAGAGAAACCGAACATCCCTCCTCCGGCGAAAACGACATTCCGGATGACCTCACGCCGAATAAACCTATGGAGCAGAAGAATCTCCACGAGAGGCTCGTTGCAACTGCACGCAGCCTAAAAAAGCAGAAGCGGAAGCTAAAAACAGCGGAAGATGCACTCCGGATTAGGTGGAGCAAAGTAATCAATACCACAGATAAGTACGGCGACAGTCACCGCACTAAAAGCTATCCGAAAAGAAAGGTACTGCCTGAATTCGACGAAGAGGCCCTAGAGCCCTTGCATTCAAAAAATGAAAAAGCCACACGGTCGGATAGACGACCCCATAAAGCGGCAAGCGGCGCCGCACCTAAATCGGCATGCGACCCACTTAAGGATTCGCATCATGGCCCAGTCAGGTCCATTTATGGGCCAAGAAAGCAAGCTCTCGTAAGCAACGCTATGAAGCCATCATCAGAATCCGGCACACCCAAATACAGGGGCGCCGCACACCCCCTATGTTTCACCGATGAGGTCCTGGACTATGAATTCCCAGAGGGATTCAAACCCGTAAACATAGAGGCATATGATGGAACAACAGACCCTGGAGTCTGGATCGAGGATTATATCCTCCACATACACATGGCTAGAGGAGATGATCTCCACGCCATAAAATATCTACCCCTTAAGCTTAAAGGGCCAGCCCGGCATTGGCTTAAAAGCCTTCCCGAAAACACAATTGGAAGCTGGGAAGAGCTCGAGGATGCTTTCCGAGCAAACTTTCAAGGGACCTATGTCCGCCCTCCGGATGCAGACGATCTTAGTCACATAACTCAACAACCCGGAGAATCAGCTCGGCAGTTCTGGAATAGATTCCTCACTAAAAAGAATCAGATAGTCGACTGTCCGGACGCCGAAGCCTTAGCAGCTTTCAGGCATAACGTCCGAGACGAATGGCTCGCCAGACACCTCGGCCAAGAAAAGCCAAGAACAATGGCCGCACTAACAAGCCTCATGACCCGCTTTTGTGCAGGGGAGGACAGCTGGTTGGCAAGGTGCAGCCCCAGCGACCCAAGTACATCCGAAACTAGGGATGGAAACGGAAAACCGCGACGCAACAAGGACCGTCGCTGGACTAAGGACAAAAGTCCGAAGAGCACGGCAGTCAATGCCGGATTCAAAGGCTCACGACAAAATCAGGAAAAATCGCCCCCCCAGGATAACAGGGACGATCCATCCAACCTAAATAAAATCCTGGACAGGATATGTCAGATACACAGTACTCCCGGGAAGCCTGCTAACCATACCCACAGAGACTGTTGGGTTTTCAAACAATCCGGCAGACTCAATGCCGAACACAAGGGGCTCGACACACCAAGCGAAGACGAGGACGAACCCCAAAAGCAGAGCACCAGGAAACAAAAGAACTTCCCACAAGAAGTAAAAACAGTGAACTCACTTCACATAACAAAACGTGCGGTGCCCGTAAAGGTACGCACCACACGGCCCATCCCCAAAGGGTCCTGCCACTGGTTGTCAAAACCGATCATCTTCGATCAGCTAGATTATTCTAGGAATATCAAGAATGTAGGCTGGACTGCCTTGATACTTGATCCAATAATTGGCGGACTCCAGTTTTCAAATGTCCTTATGGACGGCGGCAGTGGACTAAACCTGATATATCAGGATACAATCCAGCACATGGGGATAAACCCAGCAAGAATCCACCGCAGCAAAACCTCCTTTCAAGGGGTAATACCTGGTCCGGACACCCATTGTACGGGTTTTCTCTGGCTCACAGTCACATTCGGCTCTGCCGATAACCTTCGCCGTGAAAAGCTGACATTCCATATTGTCCCTTTCTCAAGTCGCTATCAAGCACTACTGGGACGCGAAGCTTTCGCTCGCTTTAACGCAATACCTCATTATGCATCTCTTACGCTTAAGATGCCCGGTCCACGAGGCATCATCTCTTTGAAGGGGAAGCACTAAAGTGCGCCTCCCCAAGCGGAGGACTGTGCGGCCGCTTTGACAGCCCCACAGCAAAATGGCCTCACCGGCCAAAAAACTTCGAAATAGGTCATTCAAGACCACAAACGCGGATAGACGAGTTCGGTGCAAAATCATCATTGATGCAGGCCTAGAAGCCATATACCCCCACACTAGGGGCTCCACGCATATACAATAAGAGACAATAAAGCTCAACTTATATATCTTACTTTATACTTTGCTTATTTTAAACTTTTTCGGCACGACCCATTTTCAACTCAGTTCCTCTCTTTTACAGATGAACGTCGTGCGGCGCCCGTCCAGGATACGGCACAACGGAGACACAGGCGCAGACGTGCAGTAGGGACCCGTCCTAAAGGATTCTTTTTAGATTAAGACCCTGCGTAAACCTTTTTTACTGTCTCTTGTTGCTACACATCCCCTGGTTTTTTCTTTCTAATATAACCAAGGAGGAGGCTGGCGTCTTGGCATGTGGCCACGTCAGAATTTTTGCACGTACCTGGACACTAGGGGCTTTTTTAATAAAGAGTGTTGTTTCGCCCGCACTCATAAAGACCGAACACCTTAGGGAGTGTTCGGCGTCGCGAGTTTTGGCATTATATGCATCAGCTCCGAATCATGTCTTTGGTCAAATGTTGGGTTGCCCGGCTCCTGAGTTCGGCTACCTTACGTTCCGCTCTATCGGCTAAGGTAGCACCAGGAGAACTACTGCGATTGTGCCCCCGGTTCGGCCGGGCGAGCACCTCAGTAGAGAAAGCCGAAAACTGACTGTCATGATGTAGCGTGAGACTGGTCAGCCACTCGATGACCTATCGGAATCTATCGGATTCCTCCGCTTTAACGAAGGGTCGCTTCCCGGTCAGGCACATACGCGCCCCGAATTCGGACGAGCGCAGTTGCCACCAAGGAGCTACCTAAAGAGTCTCATTGTCAAACTCCTATGACTAAGTGAAAGTGTTAAAGCATTATAGTCCGGTTGCCTGGCCCGCTGCGCTATCACCTCCTTTGTAGGACCAAGACGTTGGGTTAAGTGTGAAAATGCGTCTTCTGCGAGCACCCCCGCACTATGTGCGTGGGGGCTGAAGCCAACGACTGCCATCTTTCAGATTTTATATATATATATATCTTAAAACGGCCGCACAGGAGGTGTTCCCAATACTTGGAGGCACAAGTATAAAAAAGGCCACTACAGTTTATCAAAATATTACTTTATAATTACATATGCTATCATAACATAGCATCTTTCGGGCACTGCGTCTCTATTACACGAGCGCCTTCAAGAACTTCCTGAAAATAGTGCTCGGAGGGTACTCGGCTTTTGTCCGAATCTCGGGACGCAACAACGGTGGTCTCCATCTCTGCCCAGTATGTCTTAACACGGGCAAGAGCCATCCTAGCGCCCTCTATGCATGCTGACCTCTTCATTGCATTTATACGCGGCACCGCGTCAAGGAATTGCTGCACCAAGCTGAAATAACTCTTCGGCTCCGATCTCCCAGGCCACAGATGACCCATGACGTACTTCATGGCGAGTCCGGACAATCTATTCAGTTCGGCCCATTGAGCCAGGCGATCGTCCACTGCCAGTGGACGCTCTGGATTGTGGAACTGTGACCAGAAAAGCTTTTCCACTTCGCGATCTTTCTAGATCTCGAAAGTGTTCGGTCGCATCAGCAGCACTTGCTGCCAAATCCAGATAGGTGTCCTCCACACTCCACATCCGGTCCAACGGAGCAAACTTCGGATCACAAAACTTCCTCCGCAGCATAAAGGGCTTTCCAGCCGCAATCTGTTCGGCCTGACGCAGCTCCTCCTTTCGCAGCTCTCATAGTAGAGCGAGCGTCCTTGGCATCAGCAATGGCCTTCTCTAAGTCCGTCTGTCTCGCCCGGTCTTCTTTCTCAAGAAGTTTGCAACGGTCTGCAGCGCTCTTTAACTTCTCGGCCATCTCGGCCATCTCTTCTTTGCTTCGGCAGTGAGCAGCCTGTTCGGCTCTCAGCTCTTCAAGGGCCTTCTCGGCAGCCGCATCGCTTTTTCTGGCTTGCTCCTTAGCTCGGGCAAGTTCTGCCCTAAGATTCTCCACGGCGGCCGTACCATCTGCGTCAAGCACACACATTGTAAGACACTGGCATGAAGCTCCTCTTACCTGATGCCGCCCGAAGAATTACATACCTTGAGCCTCATCAAGCCGCTTGTTGACAAGCGCGATGTCGGCATCTGCCACGTCCAGTTGCCGCTTTAGTTCGGCCACATCATCAGTTCGGCTTGATTCCGGACACCTCGCCACCTACATTCAAAGGCGACATCTTAGACCTGGGATTATGATCCTCTGCGTGCCGTCATTTCTTGACAACGCGCAGAGTCTCAGGGGCTACTATCTACACAGGGCGCATCTTACTTATGCGCAACTGACAAAAGTGTACATTATCTAACGTACCTCAAAACCCGTCAGTAAACTTTTGACGGCCTCATGCAATCCGCTTTCTGCGGATGAAATCCTTTCAATCACCGTGCCCATCAATGCACGGTGCTCCTCTGAGATAGAAGCTCGCCCCAGCAGAATCTTTAGCTCCTCCGGCCGAGCACCAGACGGTGCCGGACTTGTCCTATGGCCTCTTTCGAAGGCCGGACGCGGAGAGCCTTGGGGGGCCACATAGCTATCTTCCGCCCCTGCCGGATTCAGAGAAACCCTCCGCGACGACACCTCAGGGTCGCCCGCCTCGCTAGGCGGTACGGCAGGGGGAGGCGTCCCGCTCTCCATCATCTCCGGAAGAAGATCCCCCGAAGACGAGCTCTGCTGAGAAGGGCTCAGGTCCGAGCTACAAGGTAAAATTTCGGTTAATCTTCTCAAATATAAATCAAGGATTTCTCTCATCCCTCAAAAGGAAAACCTCTCTCTCCTTACGGCTCGCTGGAGGGCTGATCCCTTGAGGGCGTAGTCCGGCCGAGGAACTCCCCGGCGTCGGACCCTCTGACGAGGATTTTCTCCCCCGTTTCGAGGCCATGGTTTCCGGGTCGTCAGAGGAGGCTCTCTTCTTCCCCTTAGGAGAGGAATTTTCGGTTCCTCCCTTCGGAGCAGCCTCCTTCGAGGAGGCCATAGCTTCCTTGTCCTCCCCCTCCAAAGGAATTATCTCTAGCATCCTGACCAGCATAGGATCCGGCCTGGTTTCAGGAAGGGGAGCCGGACACCTGATCAGCTTTGCCTTCGCTATCCACTCCTGTTTAAAAGGACGGCTCTTTTAGAGGCAAGTTTATGACAATTATACGGATAGAAGGTCCGGGCACAAGGTTGCTTGCTTGAGTATCCGGGCGATTGCAGCTTAGGCCTGCGTCCTCGGTTAAATCCGGACACATCTCTTGTGATCCAAAGAACAGTCTATACATCTCCGCGGGCGTTGCGCCCATCAAATTCTGGAGAGCTCGCGGTCCCTCTGGATTAAACTCCCACAGGCGAAGGGGGCGATGTTTGCCGGGCAATATTCGGCGAATCAGCATGACCTGCGTCACCTTGACCAAGCTGAGGTCTCCTTCCAAGAGATCCTTAATTCGGCCCTGTAACAGGGGCACGTCTTTGGGAAACCCCAATCTAATCCTTTGTTGACCCATGACGCTAGCCGTGATGGGGGACCCGAGCGAAAGGCAGGAGGCGCCGCCCACTTGGCGCTCCTGGGAGCGGTGATATAGAACCATTCTCGTTGCCACAAGCCGAGCTCCTCTTGAAAGGAGCCCTCGGGCCATGGAGCATCAGCATTCTTACTTATGACAGCGCCTCCGCACTCTGCGTGCCGTCCCTCGATCATCTTCGGCTCCACTCCAAAAGTCTTGAGCCATAATCCGAAGTGAGGAGTAACACGGAGGAACGCTTCGCACACAACGATGAATGAGGAAATGTGGAGGATGGACTCCGGAGCTAAGTCATGAAATTCCAGCCCGTAATAAAACAGCAGCCCCCTCACGAAGGGATCCATCGGGAAGCCTAACCCCCGAAGGAAGTGAGACATGAACACTACGCTCTCACCGGGCTGGGGACTGGGAATAGCCTGCCTTTGAGCAGGCAACCTATGCGGAATTTCGGCGGTCAAGAACTTAGCCTCTCTCAACTTTAGCACGTCCTCCTCCGTGACGGAGGAGGGCATCCATCGGCCTTGAAGGTCGGAACCGGACATTGTCGAAGGTCCGAAGCGCCTGGAATCTGGAGCCTAGGGTGTTGGAACTCGAGGCGACGGGCGAACTCGTTTGAGATTGGAAAAAGGAGTAAGGCCTTGGTCTCTTTATAAGAGGTTGAATACCAGGAGCCCTCCCCGTAACCGTTTGGGACTCGCCTTTAATCGAGAAAACATGCTAACGGGCACGATTGGGTTACCCACGTCCGTATTGATGAGAATCCCGTAAAAGGGGGGCACACGATCTCTGCTTTGACAAGACGTGCCAAGGAAACCGCCTCGCAAAACACGCTGAGGTGGAAAAGTGAAAACGATTCGAGTGAAGGACTTGGCCGTAGTGTGATGACGCACTGCGGAATACGTCAGCAGATTTGATTTGTGTTAATATTATTCTCTCTATGGCAATATGTGGAAACTTATTTTGCAGAGCCGGACACTACTCTTGGTGTTTACAATCTTCTATGAAGGACTTGGAGGAGGAACCCGCCTTGCAATGCCGAAGACAATTTGCGCGCCGGACTCGTCGTCATTGAAGCCTGGTTCAGGGGCTACTGAGGAAGTCCTGGATTAGGGGGTGTTCGGGTAGCCGGACTATACCTTCAGCCGGACTCTTGGACTATGAAGATACAAGATTGAAGACTTCGTCCCGTGTCCGGATGGGACTTTCCTTGGCGTGGAAGGCAAGCTTGGCGATGCGGATATTCAAGATCTCCTACCATTGTAACCGACTCTGTGTAACCCTAACCCTATCCGGTGTCTATATAAACCGGAGGGTTGTAGTCCGTAGGCAATCAACTCCATACACAACAATCATACCATAGGCTAGCTTCTAGGGTTTAGCCTCCTTGATCTCGTGGTAGATCTACTCTTGTACTACCCATATCATCAATATTAATCAAGCAGGAGTAGGGTTTTACCTCCATCGAGAGGGCCCGAACCTGGGTAAAAAACATCGTGTTCCCTGCCTCCTGTTACCATCCGGCCTAGACGCACAGTTCGGGACCCCCTACCCGAGATCCGCCAGTTTTGACACCGATAATGGGCATCGGGGGCCTGCCAGGTGGCCCATGATGCAGGTGGCGCGCCCGGGGGGGTAGGGCGCCCCCCCCCCCTCGTGGACGGTGGCTGGCCCCCCTCTGGTGCTTCCTTCGCCCAATATTTTTAATATATTCCAAAACTGACTTTCATGGAGTTTCAGGACTTTTGGAGTTGTGTGGAATAGGTCTCTAATATTTGCTCCTTTTCTAGCCTAAAATTCCAGCTGCTGGCATTCTCCCTCTTCATGTAAACCTTGTAAAATAAGAGAGAAAAGGCATAAGTATTGTGACATAATGTGTAATAACAAACCATAATGCAATAAATATCGATATAAAAGCATGATGCAAAATGGACGTATCAATACCTACGAAAATGATTTTCTGGGATTCACCGTGTGGGATGTACATACCTACCGAAATGTTTTTCTCGGATTACCATGTGGGATGTACATACCTACGGAAATAATTGGGTTTCGATGCCTCGCCTGATCGCACACGGCCCCAGCCTGTGTCCCAGGAGGGCCTATCCCCGACGATTTCTGCGTCATGTGGGAAGCACCCCCCCTATCGCCCACACTCACTTGGCAATGGTTCCAAATGTCATCGTGGAAAGGGGTTAAAAACCGTTTGTATAGCACGTCATTGTACCAGTGGTATTTGGACACTAGAAGTGTTTCGGAATGCATCGGGTACGTATCGGAGTACTGGGAGGGGGGGTACTGGAACCCCCCGGGGGAAGATATGGGCCCTATGGGTCATAGGAGGGAGGCAAGGCAGCTCACAAGGGGTGGCGAGCGCCCCCCTATGGAGGAGTTTGAATTGGACTAGGGGAGGGGGTGTGGCCCCCCTTTCCTTCTCATTCTCCTCCTCCCTCTCCTTCCCCCTTTCCCTTTCCGGTTAAAGGAAAGGGGGGCGAATTGGACTAGGATGTCCAAGTGGGACTCCCCCCACTTGGCGCGCCCCCTAGGCCGACCTCCTCCCCTTTCCCTCCTTTCTATATGGGGACAGGGGGCACCTCTAAGGCACATCAATTGTTCTTGGCCGTGTGCGGTGCCGCCCTCCACCGTTTACTCCTTCGGTCATATTGTTGTAGTGCTCAGGCAAAGCCCTGCGCGGATCACTTCACCATCACCGTCACCATGCCGTCATGCTGACGAAACTCTCCCTCGACACTTTGCTGGATCAAGAGTTCGAGGGACGTCATCGATCTAAACGTGTGCAGAACTTGGAGGTACCGTAAGTTCGATAGTATATCGGTTGAATCGTGAAGATGTTCGACTACATCAACCGCGTTAAACTAAAGCTTACGCTTTCAGTCTACGAGGGTACGTGGACACATGCTACCTCTTGAGCATGCGTTGGTTTTCCCTTGAAGAGGAAAGGGTGATGCAACAAAGTAGCATAAGTATTTCCCTCAGTTTTTTTAGAACAAAGGTATCAATCCAGTAGGAGACTACACGCAAGTCCCTCGTACCTGCACAAACAATTAAGAACCTTGCAACCAACGCAATAAAGGGGTTGCCAGTCCCTTCACGGCCACTTGCAAAAGTGAGATCTAATAAATATAGTAAGATAAATATTTTTGGTATTTTTGTTGTATAGATTGAAAAGTAAAGATTGCAAAATAAACGATGACAGCAATTCGCACGTAGGCGGGAGAATAATATAATGGAGAATAGACCCAGGGGCCATAGGTTTCACTAGTGGCTTCTCTCAAGATAGCATAATCTATGGTGGGTGAACAAATTACTGTCGAGCAATTGATAGAAAAGAGAATAGTTATGAGAATATCTAGGCATGATGATGTATATAGGCATCACGTCCGTGACAAGTAGACCGAAACAATTCTGCATCTACTACTATTACTCCACACATCGACCGCTATCCATCATGCATCTAGAGTATTAAGTTCATAAGAACAGAGTAATGCATTAGGCAATATGACATGATGTAGAGGGATAGACTCAAGCAATATGATATAAACCCCATCTTTTTATCCTCGATGGCAACAATACAATACGTGTTGTTTCCCTATCACTGGGATCGAGCACCGCAAGATTAAACCCAAAGCTAAGCACTTCCCCCATTGCAAGAAAGATCAATCTAGTAGGCCAAACCAAACTGATATTTCGAAGAGACTTGCAAAGGTATTAAATCATGCATATAAGAATTCAGAGAAGAATCAAATATTGTTCATAGACAATCTTGATCATGAACCCACAATTCATCGGATCTCGACAAACACACCACAAAAAGAATTACATCGAATAGATCTCCAAGAGAATCGAGGAGAACTTTGTATTGAGATCCAAAGAGAGAGAAGAAGCCATCTAGATAATAACTATGGACCCGAAGGTCTGTGGTAAACTACTCACACATCATCGGAGAGGCAATGGTGTTGATGTAGAAGCCCTCCGTGATCGATCCCCCCCCCTCCGGCGGAGCGCCGGAGAAGGCCCCAAGATGGGATCTCACAGGTACAGAAGGTTGCGGTGGTGGAAATAGGGTTTCGTGGTGCTCTTGGATGTTTTCAGGGTATATGAGTATATATAGGCGAAAGAAGTAGGTCGGTGGAGCTGCGAGGGGCCCACGAGGGTGGGGGCGCGCCTGGCCCCCTGCACGTGCCCTCCTACCTCATGGCCGCCTTGCTACTTCCTTGACGTCCACTCCAAGTCTCGTGGATCACGTTTGTTCCAAAAAAGATCCTCGCGAAGGTTTCATTCCGTTTGGATTCCATTTGATATTCCTTTTCTCCAAAACACTGAAATAGGCAAGAAAACAACAATTTGCACTGGGCCTTCGCTTAATAGGTTCGTCCCAAAATTAATATAAAAGTGCATAATAAATCTCCATTAAACATCCAAAACAGATAATATAATAGCATGGAACAATAAAAAATTATAGATACGTTGGAGACGTATCAAGCATCCCCAATCTTAATTCCCGCTCGTCCTCAAGTAGGTAAATGATAAAAACAGAATTTTTGATGTGGAATGCTTCATAACATAATTTTCAAAGTAATTTTCTTTATTGTGGCATGAATGTTCAGATACAAAATATTCAAGATAAAAGTTTAATATTGACATAAAAATAATAATACTTCAAGCATACTAACTAAGCAATTATGTCTTCTCAAAATATCATGGCCAAAGGAAGTTATCCCTACAAAATCATATAGTCTGGCTATGCTCTATCTTCACCACACAAAATATTTAAATCATGCACAACCCCGATGACAAGCCAAGCAATTGTTTCATACTTTTGACGTTCTCAAACTTTTTCAATCTTCACGCAATACATGAGCGTGAGGCATGGATATAGCACTATAGGTGGAATATAATGGTGGTTGTGGAGAAGACAAAAAGGAGAAGATAGTCTCACATCAACTAGGCATATCAATGGGCTATGGAGATACCCATCAATAGATATCAATGTGAGTGAGTAGAGATTGCCATGCAACGGATGCACTAGAGCTATAAGTGTATAAAAGCTAAGAAAGAAACTAAGTGGGTGTGCATCCAACTTGCTTGATCACGAAGACCTAGGGCATTTTTAGGAAGCCCATCGTTGGAATATACAAGCCAAGTTCTATAATGAAAAATTCCCACTAGTATATGAAAGTGAAAACATAGGAGACTCTCTATCATGAAGATCATGTTGGTACTTTGAAGCACAAGTGTGGAAAAAGAATAGTAGCATTGCCCCTTCTCTCTTTTTCTCTCATTTTTTATTTGGGCCTTTTCTTCTCTCTTTTTATGGCCTCTTTTTTCCGCCCGAAGTCTCATCCCGACTTGTGGGGGAATCATAGTCTCTATCATCCTTTCCTCACTAGGACAATGCTCTAATAATGATGATCATCACACTTTTATTTACTTACAACTCAAGAATTACAACTCAATACTAGAACAAAAATATGAATCTATGTGAATGCCTCCGGCGGTGTACTGGGATATGCGATGAATCAAGAGTGACATGTATGAAAGAATTATGAACGGTGGCTTTGCCACAAATACGATGTCAACTACATGATCATGCAAAGCAATATGACAATGATGAAGTGTGTCATAATAAATAGAATGGTGGAAAGTTGCATGACAATATATCTCAGAATGGCTATGTAAATGCCATAATAGGTAGGTACGGTGTCTGTTTTGAGGAAGATATATGGTGGGTTTATCATACCGGCGAAAGTTGCACGATACTAGAGAGGCTGGCAATGGTGGAAGGATGAGAGTGCATATAATCCATGGACTCAACATTAGTGATAAAGAACTCATATACTTATTGCAAAAATCTATTAGTTATCGAAACAAAGTACTACATGCATGCTCCTAGGGGGGTATATTGGTAGGAAAAGACCAGCGCTCGTCCCCGACCGCCACTCATAAGGAAGACAATCAATAAATAAATCATGCTCTGGCTTCATCACATAACGGTTCACCATACGTGCATGCTACGGGAATCACAAACTTTAACACAAGTATCTCTCAAATTCATAAATACTCAACTAGCATGACTCTAATATTATCATATTCATATCTCAAAACAATCATCAAGTATCAAACTTCTCATAGTATTCAATGCACTTTATATGAAAGTTTTTATTATACCCATCTTGGATGTCTATCATATTAGGACTAATTTTATAGCCAAAGAAAATTATCATGCTGTTCTAAAAGACTCTCAAAATTATATAAGTGAAGCATGAGAGATCAATAATTTCTATAAAATAAAACCACCGCTGTGCTCTAAAAAGATATAAGTGAAGCACTAGAGCAAAATTATCTAGCTCAAAAGATATAAGTGAAGCACATAGAGTATTCTAATAAATTCTGATTCATGTGTTTCTCTCCAAAAGGTGTGTACATCATGGATGATTGTTTTAAACTAAAAAGCAAAGACTCAAATCCTACAAGATGCTCCAAGCAAAACACATATCATGTGGTGAATAAAAATATAGCCTCACGTGAAGTTACCGATGGACGAAGATGAAAGAGGGGATGCCTTCCGGGGCATCCCCAAGCTTAGGCTTTTGGTTGTCCTTTAATTTTACCTTGAGGTGCCTTGGGAATCCCTAAGCTTAGGCTCTTTCCAGTCCTTGTTCCAAAATCCATCAAATCTTTACCCAAAAACTTGAAAACTTCACAACACAAAACTCAACAGAAAATCTCATGAGCTCCGTTAGTATAAGAAAACAAATCACCACTTAAGGTACTGTAATGAACTCATTATTTATTTATATTGGTGTTAAAGCTACTTTATTCCAACTTCTCTATGGTTCATACCCACCGATACTAGCCATAGATTCATCAAAATAAGCAAACAACACACGGAAAACAGAATCTGTCAAAGACAGAACAATCTGTAGTAATCTGTAGGTTCCGAATATTTCTGTAACTCCAAAAATTCTACCAAATTAGGAGGGCCTAAATAATTTGTATATTGATCTACTGCAATTGGAATCAGTTTTTTATCGCTCTCTGGTTAAAAATGAAAATTATTCTCGTGAGCGCATACTTTCTGTTTTTTCCAGCAAGATTAAACAACAATCATCCAAGAAGATCCTAAAGGCTTTACTTGGCACAAACACTAATTAAAACATAAAAAACACAATCATAACAGAGGATAGATGATTTATTTATTACTAAACAGAAACAAAAAGCAAGAAACAAAAATAAAATTGGGTTGCCTCCCAACAAGCGCTATCGTTTAACGCCACTAGCTAGGCATAAAAACAAGAATAGATCTAGGTATTTTCATCTTTGGTTGGCAATTCTTCAATGGAACACTTATATCCCTTAGGAGTTTCCTTATTTTTATTAATGATCAAACTCCTAGGCAAGAAATCAAGAAATTCATTTGTAGCAAAAGGTTCCTTAATGATAGCGAAAAAGTTCGGGTGAACACTTATTGATTTGAGATCCGCATTTTCCTTACTAGAAGATTCACCTTTATTTTTAGGCACATACATGAACTTGGCAACTTTAGTAGTAGGAGGATTTGGGGTATTTTTCACGGAAGAAAAGGCAGACCCTAAGTTTGTAATAATATCCTCAAGTTTATCAATTCTTCTGGAATCTTGATCTATCTTTTCGTTAACTATGGGTTCCTTTTCTTTAAAAAATTTAAGAGTAACTCCTACCTTAGATCCGTATTGGGTAATTTGGTTGTGGATATTTTTATCCAAATTTTCAATCAACTCTACAGTGGTGACTTTATTTTCAATAATTTCAAGCCTTTGCATCACATGTTCCAAAGTTAAAATAGTTCCATTAACCAAAAGAGGTGGTGGGCCAAAGAAATCTAACATAGCATTATAAGAAACAAAAGTATGGCTACCCAAGAAATTCCCTCCGGTGATGGTATCAAGAATATATCTGTTCCAAGGAGTGATGCCTACATAAAAATTGCGAAGAAGAACGGAAGTAGATTGCTTCTTAGTAGATCTATTCTGAGCATTGCAAATTCTATGCCAAGCATCTTTTAGATTTTCTCCATCCCTTTGTTTAAAATTAAGAAATTCATGATCGGGAGTACTAACAATGATAGAAGGACTAGCCATGACGTCGAAACAAATGATCTAACACACGGACACACAAGAAGCAAGCAGAAAGAGACGAGCGGGAAAAGAAGGGCGAATAAAATGGAAAATGGGCGAATAAAACGAAAAAGGTGAAGTGGGGGAGAGGAAAACAAGAGGCAAATGACAAATAATGTAATGCGAGGGAGAAGAGTTTGTGATGGGTACTTGGTATGTCTTGACTTGTGCGTAGATCTCCTCGGCACCGGCGCCAGAAATCCTTCTTGCTACATCTTGAGCATGCATTGGTTTTCCCTTGAAGAGGAAAGGGTGATGCAGCAAAGTAGCATAAGTATTTCCTTCAATTTTTGAGAACCAAGGTATCAGTCCAGTAGGAGACTACACGTAAGTCACTCGTACCTGCACAAACAATCAAGAACCTTGCAACCAACGCGATAAAGGGGTTGTCAGTCCCTCCATGGCCACTTGCAAAAGTGAGATATGATAAAGATAATAAGATAAATATTTTTGGTATTTTTGTTGTATAGATTGAAAAGTAAAGATTGCAAAATAAACGGCGACTGAAATTGGCACGTTGGCGGGAGAATAATATAATGGAGAATAGACCCGGGGGGGCATAGATTTCACTAGTGGCTTCTCTCAAGATAGCATAATCTATGGTGGGTGAACAAATTACTATCGAGCAATTGATAGAAAAGCGAATAGTTATGAGAATATCTAGGCATAATCATGTATATAGGCATCACATCCTTGACAAGTAGACCGAAACGATTCAGCATCTACTACTATTAATCCACACATCGACCGCTATCCAACATGCATCTAGAGTATTAAGTTCATAAGAACAGAGTAACACATTAGGCAAGATGACATGATGTAGAGGGATAAACTCAAGCAATATGATTTAGACCCCAATTTTTTATCCTCTATGGCAACAATACAATACATGTCGTTCCCTTTCTGTCACAAGGATCGAGCACCGCAAGATTGAACCCAAAGCTAAGCACTTCCCCCATTGCAAGAAAGATCAATCTAGTAGGCCAAACCAAACTGATAATTCGAAGAGACTTGCAAAGATATTAAATCATGCATATAAGAATTCAGAGAAGAATCAAATATTGTTCATAGACAATCTTGATCATGAACCCACAATTCATCAGATCTCGACAAACACACCGCAAAAAGAATTACATCGAATAGATCTCCAAGAGAATCGAGGAGAACTTTGTATTGAGATCCAAAGAGAGAGAAGAAGCCATCTAGCTAATAACTATGGACCCGAAGGTCTGTGGTAAACTACTCACACATCATCGGAGAGGCAATGGTGTTGATGTAGAAGCCCTCCGTGATCGATTCCCCCCTCCGGTGGAGCGCGGAAAAGGCCCCAAGATGGGATCCCACGGGTACAGAAGGTTGCGGTGGTGTAAATAGGGTTTCGTGGTGCTCTTGGATGTTTTCAGGGTATATGAGTATATATAGGCGAAAGAAGTAGGTCAGTGGAGCTGCGAGGGGCCCATGAGGATGGGGGCGCGCCTGGCCCTCTGGGCGCGCGCTCTACCTCGTGGCCGCCTCGCTGCTTCCTTGACGTCCACTCCAAGTCTCCTGGATCACGTTTGTTCCAAAAATTATCCTCGCGAAGGATTCATTCCGTTTGGATTCCGTTTGATATTACATTTCTGCAAAACACTAAATAGGCAAGAAAACAACAATTTGCACTGGACCTTCAGTTAATAGGTTAGTCCCAAAAATAATATAAAAGTGCATAATAAAGCCCATTAAACATCCAAAACAGATAATATAATAGCATGGAACAATCAAAAGTTATAGATATGTTGGAGACATATCAACACACTCTCCCCCTCTCGTTGCTATGCATCTCCTAGATAGATCTTGCGTGATCGTAGGAATTTTTTTGAAATTGCATGCTACGTTCCCCAACAGTGGCATCCGAGCCAGGTCTATGCGTAGATGATATGCACGAGTAGAACACAAAGAGTTGTGGGCGATGATAGTCATACTGCTTACCAGCAACATCTTATTTTGATTCGGCGGTATTGTTGGATGAAGCGGCCCCAACCAACCTTACATGACCACGTTCATGAGACCGGTTCCACTGACAGACATGCAACTTGTTTTGCATAAAGGTGGATGGCGGGTGTCTGTTTCTCCAACTTTAGTTGAATCGAATTTGACTACGGCCGGTCCTTGTTAAAGGTTAAAACAACAAACTTGACGAAACATCGTTGTGGTTTTGATGCGTAGGTAAAAATAGTTCTTACTAGAAGCCTGTAGCAGCCATGTAAAACTTGCAACAACAAAGTAGAGGACGTCTAATTTGTTTTTGCAGGGCATGTTGTGATGTGATATAGTCAAGACATGATGTGATATACGTTGTTGTATGAGATGATCATGTTTTGTAAAAGTTATCGGCAACTGGCAGGAGCCTTATGGTTGTCACGTTATTGTATGAAATGCAATCGCCATGTAATTGCTTTACTTTATCACTATGCGTTAGCGATAGTTGTAGAAGCAATAGTTGGCGAGATGACCATGACGCTACGATGGAGATCAAGGTGTCAAGCCGGTGACGATGGAGATCACGACGGTGCTTTGGAGATGGGGGTCAAAGGCACAAGATGATGATGGCCATATCATGTCACATATTTTGATTCCGTGTGATGTTTACCTTTTATGAATCTTATTTTGCTTAGTACGATGGTAGCATTATAAGATGATCCCTCACTAATTTTCACAGTAGAAGTATTCTCCCTGAGTATGCACCGTTGCAACAATTCGTCGTGCCGAGACACCACGTGATGATCGGGTGTGATAAGCTCCACGTTCACATACAATGGGTGCAAGACAGTTTAGCACGTGCAGAATACTCAGGTTAAACTTGACGAGCCTAGCATGTACATACATGGCCTCGGAACTCTGAGACCGAAAGGTCGAACGTGAATCATATAGTAGATATGATCAACATAGAGATGTTCACCATTGAAAACTACGCCATCTCACGTGATGATTGGAAAAGGTTTAGTTGATATGGATTGCGTGATGATTAAGATGACTGGAGGGATGTCTATCTAAGTGGGAGTTCTTAAGTAATATGTGTGACACCCCAGATTCAACCGTACAATAATCATACACGCAAATGTGTACGATCAAGATCAGGGACTCACGGGCGTCCGTTATCGTGGACCCGGCTATTCGAATAGATAGAATTCCTCCCTGCAGGGGTGCACCAACTTACCCAACACGCTCGATCAACTCCGGCCGGGCACACCATCAGCTCATGACCGCCCTCGGTTGATCAACATATCGTAGTCCTACCTAGGCTCACCAGAGAGGCCAGCACGCCGGTCTACACCCTAAGCGCCTAGGGTTCTTGGGCCCATCGCCCTTTCCATTCCTGCACGTTGCGAACGCGCTCGGTGAGCAGACCTAGCTACCTCCTTAAAAAGGCAGGTGCTTACGCAGTCCAACCCGGCGCGCACCGCTCCAACGCCAACGTCCGTTGAGCTAACGGCTGATACATATGACGCAGAGTGCCCATACTTATTCCCGTGTGGTGGTTCGTGTGAAAAAGGCCAGAGGCCTACTCGGATCACCAAACCGTTAGTTTCTTGGTAGTGCGGTAACGATTAATGATCCATGATATGTGGTCCCATCGCCCCGTCTCACGGACTTGCGGCACGGGCTAAGAATGCCCGGCCGCGCCGCGTGGAAAACTTGCGGGTATCCTCCAGATCAACCCGAATTCACATCACCCGCGGGTACCCCTAGGGGCCGACCCGATGTCATCATGGTTCTATGGTAAGTCAAAGTAACCGTGTGTCTGAAACGGCAAGGAGGAAAACTGAGGAATCACCCTCGATGGATTCCCATTCGATGTAAGCATCAAGGTGTACTTGGAGGAATCACCCTCGTTCGTCCACACTTGAGGGATCGCACGGCAGAGTCATTATTGGGAGTGGTCAAGGAGGAATCACCCTCGATGACCATGACCCAATAGCTACACTACAGGGTTAACATCAAAAGTGTTGATGAGGTATCACCCTCGGCCCTCGATAGTAACTCTGCAGAGTCGTTCAACTAAGGGGGTGATGTGTGATGTCAGGGATTGGACGTCGATCACGTTTATCGAGTCATGGAACATAAAGCGGGGCAACTGGGACAAGGTGGGGGTCACTGATGGATCTCTAACCAACCTATACTAAGTAGTTTGGAATAAGCAGGTAAGGTATGAAAGCAGGTAACAAAAAATAGGCTATGCATCAGAATAGGATCATACAAAAAGCAGTAGCAGTTTTAATGCAAGCATGAGAGGGAAAGAAATGGGCGATATCAGAATGCTCAAGGGGGGTTTGCTTGCTTGGAAGCTTGAGAAGGAAGAAGGGTCGTCGGTGACGTAGTCGATCACAGGGGCAACATCAGTCTCGGGGTCTACCGAAGAGAAGAGGGGGAAGAAACAGTAAATACAGAGCAAACATATGCATCACTAAGCATGACATTATTATATGCACAGCTAGGGTATTCTAATGTAGTGCTACACGTTGTAGACGGAGGGGGAAAACATCCGAGGATGATTTCCCGACGTTAGACGGATTCCGGACAGAAGAAAGAGAGGGGACGCTTCCATGTTCAGCATGCTAGGAGCATGTGATAGATGAATGGACTGCGTATTCGGATTCGATGGATTTTTCTGAGCAACTTTCATGTAGATTCATCCGAGTTACGGTTTATTATCTATGATTTTCTAAAGTTTTAATAGTTTTCCGAAATTATTTAAATTACAAAATTAACATAAAAGGAATATGACGTCAGCATTGCGTGGGGATGATGTCAGTAGTAAACAGAGTCGCTGACCAGCTCAAGCCTGATCTATGGGTCCAGTGGGACCCACATGTCATGGAAAGAGAGCTAACAAAGTTTTAAAACTAACTAAACAGTTATTTAGTAGGTAGGCCCCACCTGTCATAGACTAATTATCTAAACTATTTAGTTTTAATTATTAAAACGTTTAATTAGAGGATTAAGCGGCGGGACCCGCACGTCAGCATCACAGAGACGCCCAGTCAGCACATTGACTGGTCAAGCCAGTCAACAGGGACTCATGGGGCCTAGCGTCAGTGTCTCAGGGGGCCCACTTGTCATGCCACGTCAGCGACGGTGCTGGAGATAACTCCGACGACCCAAAATGCGCCGGTGCATCGCTGGAATGCATCGGATTCGCTCTACGGAGCACCAAATCACACGCGGTAACGTGCGTTTGAATGGCCACAGTGCTCCGAGTGTTTGGTGGCGGCGCCGGACCAAATGGTCGTCGGAAACAGGACCGGCGATGAGCTACGACGGCCGCGCATACGGGACCTCAATGGAAACTACTCTAGGAGGCAAGGAGAGGCACGTGCTCGGGCCTGTTGGGCTCCTGGGAGCACCAGGAGCTCGACGATGGCCTCAGGCGGCAGTGATGTTGACCACATCGATGGCCACTAGCTCGTCGGCAGCGAGCAGAGCACGGACGCGGCGACAGCTAGCTACGACGTGTGAGAAACCTAACGGAGAGGAGCAGGTGCTGGAGGAGCTCACCGAGCAGCACGCCGATGGCCCTTAGTAGTTTAGGAGCAGCAGAGCGGAGCGGATCGGCGGCGGCGGTGCGGCGGGATCCGATGAGGAAGAAGACGGCTTGCCGGCGATCTAGGGCTCCTCGTGCCTCGTACGTGGTTGAGGAAGAAGTGGTCGACGTCGGCGAGCCCAGAGGACAAGACAGAGAGACGAATGGGGCGCAGTGGTTGCGTGGACGATGGAGAACGTCGGTAATTGTGTCGAACAAGGGGGGAAGGGGATCTAGAGAGCGAGGGAGAGAGTGGCCGAGATGGAGAGGGGAGTGGGTGGAGGTAGGTGTGGGAGGACTCGAGGAGCCGGAGGGGGGCTCTTATCCACCCGCGGCGTTGCCAGAGGGTGGTCGGGCGGCGACCGGGGTGAGGTAGGTGGAGTGGCCTGCTGGAATGGGCCGAAGCCCGAGGGGAGGCCAGGGGCTCTCCCACCCCTTCTTCTTTCCTTTCCTTTTCTTTTTCTTTTTTTTCAGCGGCTTTCACATTTTCTTTTAACCACTAATGACTTTGCAAAATTATGCCATTGGCCAAAAAAATTAAAAATTAAAAAGGCATTTAATTTATCGCTTAGGTCACTGTTTTAAGTAGTTTAGGTCACTTAAACATTTTGCGAAAATGTTGGTTCACTACCAATATTAGTTATGGATTATTTGGCACATGATGAACATTTTAGTTTTCATGTTTGAGAAAATTTTAAATTTTCACTCAGAATTTGAAATTGAATTCAACTAGAATTTGAAATGAGAGGGAACCAAGAATGACCAAACACTTGTTTAGAAAAATGATTAACTTAACTCCAGGAGTTAATGTAGCATCATTACACATGGGTGTTACAACTCTCCTCCTCTAAAAGAAATTCTCGTCCCGAGAATTAAGAGGTAGAAGGGAAAGATGTGGGTATTTAGCACGGAGGTTATCCTCACATTCCCAAGTGGATTAATCTTTAGTATGATTTGACCATTGCACCTTGAGGAACTTGGTAACCTTCTGGCGGGTTCGACGTTCGGGTTCTTCAAGAATGCGGATCGGATGCTCTTTATAAGTGAGATCATCTTGCACTTCAATCAATTCCGGAACCACTTCACGTTCCGGATCCTTGAAGCATCGACGAAGTTGCGACACGTGGAAGATGTCATGGACATGAGGGAACTGGGGTGGCAACTCTAGTTGATAAGCCACCAGTCCACGACGGGCGAGAATACGGAAAGGACCAACGTAGCATGGAGCTAGCTTGCCCTTGACTCCAAATTGATGAGTGCCTCTCAAAGGAGTGACACATAGATAAGCTTGTTCACCAGGTTGATAAGTTGAACCCCTAGTGTTTACGATCATAATTGCTCTTCTGACGGGACTGGACCGCCTTGAGATTATCCCGGACAATGCGAACCTGCTCTTCAGCTTGTTGAATAATGTCTGGACCAATCAGTGTCTGTTCCCCAGTTTCTGACCAATTCAGAGGGGTTCGGCACTTACGTCCATATAGAACTTCGAAGGGTGCCATTTTCAAGCTGGCTTGATAACTGTTGTTATAAGAGAACTCCGCATAAGGGAGAGATTCTTCCCATTTCTTGCCGAAAGAGATTACACAAGCCCGAAGCATGTCCTCAAGAATTGGATTGAGTCGCTCGACTTGGCCTTGGGATTGGGGATGATAAGTGAAGGAAATATGCCCTAGAGGCAATAATAAAGTTGTTATTTATATTTCCTTATATCATGATAAATGTTTGTTATTCATGCTAGAATTGTATTAACCGGAAACTTATTACATGTGTGAATACATAGACAAACAGAGTGTCACTAGTATGCCTCTATTTGACTAGCTCGTTGAATCAAAGATGGTTAAGTTTCCTAGCCGTAGACATGAGTTGTCATTTGATTAATGGGATCACATCATTAGAGAATGCTGTGATTGACTTGACCCATTCCGTTAGCTTAGCACTTGATCATTTAGTATATTGCTATTGCTTTCTTCATGACTTATACATGTTCCTATGACTATGAGATTATGCAACTCCCAAATACCGGAGGAACACTTAGTGTGCTACCAAACGTCACAACGTAACTGGTGATTATAAAGGTGCTCTATAGGTGTCTTTTATGGTACTTGTTGAGTTGGCATAGATCGAGGATTTGTCACTCCGATTGTCGGAGAGGTATCTCTGGGCCCTCTCGGTAATGCACATCACTATAAGCCTTGCATGCAATGTGATTAATGAGTTAGTTGCGGGATGATGCATTACGGAACAAGTAAAGAGACTTGCCGGTAACAATATTGAACTAGTTATTGATATACCGACGATTGAATCCCGGGCAAGTAACATACCAATGACAAAGGGAACAACGTATGTTGTTATGCGGTTTGACCGATAAATACCTTCGTAGAATATGTGGGAGCCAATATGAACATCCAGGTTCTGCTATTGGTTATTGACCGGAAACGTGTCTCGTTCATGTCTACATAGTCCTCGAACCCATAGGGTCCGCACGCTTAACGTTCGGTGACGATCGGTTTATTATGAGTTTATGTGTTTTGATGTACCGAATGTAGTTCGGAGTCCCGGATGTGATCATGGACATGATGAGGAGTATCGAAATGGTCAAGACATAAAGATTGATATATTGGATGACTATATTCAGACACCATATGAGTTCCGGGGGTCACCAGTTAATTATCGGAGTGCCGGGGGGTTATTGGAACCCCCGGGGGAACTAATGGGCCAACATGGGCCTGGTGTGTGTGAGAGAGAGGAGGGGGCCATAGGGCTGGCCGTGCACCCCCCTTGAGGAGTCCGAATTGGTGAAGGAGGGGGGCGGCACCCCCTATTTCCCTCTCCTTCCTTTCCCTTCCCCCTCCTAGTAGGACTAGGAAAGGGGGAGTCCTACTCCTACTAGGAGGAGGACTCCTCCCCTCCTTGGCGTGCCCAAGGGCCGACCGACCTCCCCCCTTTCTCCTTTATATACGGGGGGAAGGGCACCCTAGAACACAACAACAGACATTGTCTTAGCCATGTGCGGTGCCCCTGCACCATAATCCACCTCGGTCATATCGTTGCAGTGCTTAGGTGAAGCCCTGCGTCGGTAGCTTCATCATCACCATCATCACGCCGTCGTGCTGACGAAGCTCTCCCTCGACACTCAGCTGGATCAAGAGTTCGTGGGACGTCACCAAGCTAAAATTGTGCAAATCGTGGAGGTGTCATACTTTCGGTACTAGGATCAGTCGGATCGTGAAGACGTACGACTACATCAACCACGTTGTCATAATGCTTCCTCTTTCGGTCTACGAGGGTACGTGGACAACACTCTCCCCTCTCGTTGCTATGCAACACCATGATCTTGCATGTGCGTAGGAAATTTTTGAAATTACTACGTTTCCCAACAATGGCATCCGAGCCAGGTTTATGCGTAGATGTTATATGCACGACTAAAACACAAGTGAGTTGTGGGCGATAATAGTCATACTGCTTACAGCATGTCATACTTTGATTCGGCAGTATTGTTGGAAGAAGCGGCCCGGACCGACATTACACGTACGCTTACGTGAGACTGGTTCTACCGACGTGCTTCGCACACAGGTGGCTGGCGGGTGTCAATTTCTCCAACTTTAGTTGAATCGGGTGTCCTATGCCCGGTCCTTGTTGAAGGTTAAAACAGCACATACTTGACGAAAAATCGTTGTGGTTTTGATGCGTAGGTAAGAATGGTTCTTGCTCAGCCCGTAGCAGCCATGTAAAACTTGCAACAACAAAGTAGAGGACGTCTAACTTGTTTTTGCAGGTCATGTTGTGATGTGATATGGTCAAGACATGGTTCTAAATTTTATTGTATGAGATGATCATGTTTTGTAACAGAGTTATCGGCAACTGGTAGGAGCCATATGGTTGTTGCTTTATTGTATGAAATGCAATCGCCATGTAATTGCTTTACTCTATCACTAAGCGATAGCGATAGTCGTAGAAGCAATAGTTGGCGAGACGACAACGTTGCTTCGATGGAGATGAAGGTGTCAAGCCAGTGATGATGGTGATCATGACGGTGCTTTGGAGCTGGAGATCAAAGGCACAAGATGATGATGGCCATATCATATCACTTATATTGATTACATGTGATGTTTATCCTTTATGCATCTTATTTGCTTAGTTCGATGGTAGCATTATAAGATGATCTCTCACTAAATTTCAAGGTACAAGTGTTCTCCCTGAGTATGCACCGTTGCGATAGTTCGTTATGCCGAGACACCACGTGATGATCGGGTGTGATAAGCTCTACGTTCACATACAACGGGTGCAAGCCAGTTTTGCACACGCAGAATACTCAGGTTAAACTTGACGAGCCTAGCATATGTAGATATGGCCTCGGAACACTGTGACCAAAAGGTCGAGCATGAATAATATAGTAGATATGATCAACATAGTGATGTTCACCATTGAAAACTACTCCATCTCACGTGATGATCGGACATGGTTTAGTTGATTTGGATCACGTGATCACTTAGATGATTAGAGGGATGTCTATCTAAGTGGGAGTTCTTAAGTAATATGATCAATTGAACTTTAGATTTATCATGAACTTAGTATCTGATAGTATTTTGCATGTCTATGTTGTTGTAGATAGATGGACCGTGCTGTTGTTCCGTTGAATTTTAAAGTGTTTCTAGAGAAAGCTAAGTTGAAAGATGATGGTAGAACCTACACGGACTGGGTCCATAACTTGAGGATTATCCTCGTTGCTGCATAGAAGAATTACGTCCTGGAAGCACCGCTAGGTGCCAAACCCGCTGCAGGTGCAACAACAGATGTTATGAACGTCTGGCAGAGCAAAGCTGATGACTACTCGATAGTTCAGTGTGCCATGCTTTACGGCTTAGAACCGGGACTTCAACGACGGTTTGAAGGTCATGGAGCATATGAGATGTTCCAGGAGTTGAAGTTAATATTTCAAGCAAATGCCTGAATTGAGAGATATGAAGTCTCCAATAAGTTCTATAGCTGCAAGATGGAGGAGAATAGGTCTGTCAGTGAACATATACTCAAAATTTCTGGGTATAATAATCACTTGATTCAACTGGGAGTTAATCTTCCTGATGATAGTGTCATTGACAGAATTCTTCAATCACTCCCACCAAGCTACAAGAGCTTCGTGATGAACTATAACATGCAAGGGATGGATAAGACAATTCCGAGCTCTTCGCAATGCTAAAGGCTACGGAGGTAGAAATCAAGAAAGAGCATCAAGTGTTGATGGTCAACAAGACCACCAGTTTCAAGAAAAAGGGTAAATGGAAGAAGGGGAATTTCAAGAAGAACGACAAGCAAGTCGCTGCTCAAGTGAAGAAGCCCAAGTCTGGACCTAAGCCTGAGACTGAGTGCTTCTACTGCAAAGGGACCGGTCACTGGAAGCGGAACTGCCCCAAGTATTTGGCGGATAAGAAGGATGGCAAGGTGAACAAAGGAATATGTGATATACATGTTATTGATGTGTACCTTACTAATGCTCGCAGTAGTGCCTGGGTATTTGATACTGGTTCTGTTGCTAACATTTGCAACTCAAAACAGGGACTACGGATTAAGCGAAGATTGGCTAAGGACGAGGTGACAATGCGTGTGGGAAATGGTTCCAAAGTCAATATGATCACAGTCGGCACGCTACCTCTACATCTACCTTCGGGATTAGTTTTAGACCTAAATAATTGTTATTTGGTGCCAGCGTTAAGCATGAACATTATATCTGGATCTTGTTTGATGCGAGACGGTTATTCATTTAAATCGGAGAATAATGGTTGTTCTATTTATATGAGTAATATCTTTTATGGTCATGCACCCTTGAAGAGTGGTCTATTTTTATTGAATCTCGATAGTAGTGACACACATATTCATAATATTGAAGCCAAAAGATGCAGACTTGATTATGATAGTGCAACTTATTTGTGGCACTGCCATTTAGGTCATATTGGTGTAAAGCGCATGAAGAAACTCCATTCTAATGGACTTTTGGAATTACTTTATTATGAATCACTTGGTACTTGCGAACCATGCCTCATGGGAAATATGACTAAAATGCCGTTCTCTGGAACAATGGAGTGAGCAACAAATTTATTAGAAATCATACATATTGATGTATGTGGTCCGATGAATATTGAGGCTCGCGGCGGGTATCGTTATTTTCTCACCTTCATAGATGATTTGAGCAGATATGGGTATATCTACTTGATGAAGCATAAGTCTGAAACATTTGAAAAGTTCAAAGAATTTCAGAGTGAAGTGGAAAATCATTGTAACAAGAAAATAAAGTTTCTACGATCTGATCGTGGAGGAGAATATTTGAGTTACGTGTTTGGTCTTCGTTTCAAACAATGCAGAATAGTTTCACAACTCACGCCACCCGGAACACCACATCGTAATGGTGTGTCTGAACGCCGTAACCGCACTTTATTAGATATGGTGCGATCTATGATGTCTCTTACTGATTTACCGCTGTCATTTTGGGGTTATGCTGCATTCATGTTAAATAGGGCACCATCTAAATCCATTGAGACGACACCTTATGAACTGTGGTTTGGAAAGAAACCCAAGTTGTCGTTTCTTAAAGTTTGGGGCTGCGATGCTTATGTGAAAAAGCTTCAACCTGATAAGCTCAAACCCAAATTGGAGAAATGTGTCTTCATAGGATACCCAAAGGAGACTGTTGGGTACACCTTATATCACAGATCCGAAGGCAAGACATTCGTTGCTAAGAATGAGGTAATTGTACCCACTCCCTTATTGGAAAGTAGTTCATCACAGAAATCTGTTCATGTGACTCCTACACCAATTAGTCAGGAAGCTAATGATGATTATCATGTAACTCATGATGTGGAGGATCTTATCCCGCCAATTTGTAAGCATACCTACGCTCCTGATGTTGACCCCTCCAACCTTATAAGCGATGAAGCTGTATTCAAGGCCCTAACTAGAATCGACTGGACCACTGTAGTGACCCGACCTCAGATGGTCAAGTCTCTATGCTTAAGTGTCATCCATGGATCGGTATGCTGACACACACAATACTCGAGGATTTATAACAGAGGTAAATCACATGTATAAAATAACGTAAATACTATTACCTCAATCCAAATAGCGGAAGTAACAACAGGGTTGTGGATTCCCATCAACACCAACGACAAAGTTGAGTGTAGAAATCGTAACCCTAACGTATCACTTACTTGTTGTAAGAATCCTGCCACATGATATGTTGCAGCCACAAAGGGTCAGTACATTGAATGTACTGGCAAATTCACACCATAGGATAATGATGAATAATAGCTATCACTACATGTATATTTGGCTAGTGGAAAGGCTCTATGGTTATAATGTTTTTGTGAAAAGCCAATTTTTCCCTACTACAAAGGAATATATTTTATTTAACTACAAAGTTGGTTGAAAAATATTGAGAAGGTTCCTCCAACTCAATCCCAAAATAATAATCATTAACCCAACAAATTATTTAAGTAACGTGATGAGATCAATATGATAATCCAAGAACTAGATACTCAAGATGTCCATAACCGGGGACACGGCTAACCATGATTAGTTTGTACACTCTGCAGAGGTTTGCGCACTTTTCTCCACAAGACGCGATCGCCTCTGTTGGATTTCTCGCACTACAAAGTGTTTGACAAACGGATGACCGAGACATAGTCTTTCAGGAACATCAACTATCTACTCCGGGCAGACCATACCAAACCTACAACCCACTACCTGCTAATCCACCTCTTCAAGAGTTTCACGTAACTTACTCAACTATGCTAGAGCCCATAATAGCTTGTGGCTGCACACGGAAGTTTCTAGCATGAATAATCTTATGATCCCTTTGCGCCTGGGTGGCGGTCCATAGGAAAATCACACGGGTACTCCGGGATTTCCAAAAAATACAGGCAACACTGGGTACTCCAGGTGCCTCAATCCATCCAGATGTGTATTTAAGTTGCCACCTTAAGTTGAACCATTAATTAACACTCTCACATCTGTCATGGATTTCACTCACCCAAACCACGTCTACGAGCATAGCATAGCAATATAAGCAACGCGTAGAAGTAACTCCCAAGGGTTTGAATGTAACAGGGCAATAGGTTCTACCTCATCAACTACTTCCTGATACCCACATGTTATCAAGTCCTAACCATGCAATGTATGAGGGTTGAAACTAATGCATAAAAACTGGGTATGAAAGGGATATGATCAAAGTGTGAACTTGCCTACAATGTTGATGAAGATGATTCACACTCATAACTCTTGATAGTTCTACTCGTCACACTCTGTTCAATCTATCGTGAGCAAGAAATAGTAACCACAGATAAGCAATCACTCAGAAGATCGGGAAGAACGAAGAAGATATTTCGGAAAACATCAAAACCAAGCAAATAACCCTTGCAACATAAAACAATATCTAACAGTACCAAAATTATGTGAATTTGCCCTTATCAGAAATTTTAGGTCAAGAACTTCGATTTGCAAAAAGAATCAACTAAATCGGAGTTACGAAACTCAAGTTATGAACAAAAGAAGTTTGAATATGAATCCGAACAAATTTTGAAATTTGAAAATTTCAAAAAGTTGACGTGACAGGTTAACTGGATAGGTGAAAACAAGATGAAACTATAGACGTTGGCTTCATCTAATTTGGATGAACGAGTAAAAAAATATGGCTATTTGAAAAATCAGGGCCAAGCTATTTTACGGAAGTAAAATAACTACGGCTGAGAAAATTCTATGTCTAATGTATAAATACAGAGACTAATTGATAATCTAATTATTCTATCATACTAGACTAGAATTAATAAGCTACGGAAGTATACATGAAGAAAGATACCTTTATAAGGTAGAGAAAAAAAAGGACTTCAGAGAGAGGAGACAATTTCTAGAAGTCCCGCCGGAGAAAAGAAATAATTTTTCTTTAGTGAATCTAGTCAAACCAAAATATTGATTTAACCCGAGTCGGATTATTTTTGAAGGCTTTATGGGTCTATATTTATTGGTGTAAAAGAGGCTTAGAGGTCAAAGGCTAGGCAATGTGAGACTAAACGTAGATAAAAAGAAAAGAAACAAAGAAGAAAAGAGGCGGCTTGCATGGGCCTAAAGGCCTTCGGCCGGCCGCGCGCACGCTGCGGCTGCAGCTTTTTTTCAAGAACAAAATTAGGCCTAAGAAAAAACTAAAAAAGGCTGGCTGGGCCTGGCCCATGTAGGAAAAGAAAAAAAAAATAAAGGACGCCCGCTGGTACTATGATGCGCACGTGTGCAACATTTAGCGACGGGCCGTACGTACAGTTTTTTTAAATAGAAACAGAAGGATAACCTGAATAAAGGAAAATAAAATAAAAATTATATATAGGCATATTATGTATCAGAATTTTCATAAAAAGATTCTCTACAACATGAACATTTTTGTAGCACCAAATAAAATCTACAAATATTCAAATAAAGTAAAGAGTGCTACTGATGCAATAAAACCTCATAAAAATCATTTTAAAAATACCAAAATTAATTCAAATTTATTTCTCTCCAATTTTCTGATGTAGGGAATCATGTTACCCTATTTTCCATATATTTTATTTTTGGAGAAAAATAATTTGAATAAAACTCAAATAACTCCAAATTGAAAATAAATTCAAAAGAACTTTGAATTTAATTCTTTGAAACTCCCAACTCATATTTCATATGTTTTGAAGAAGTCATTTTATCTTCGCTCGTGAAAATCATTGAGTTGCGTAAGTTCCTGGGTTGGAAATATTTTCCAAATGAAACTCAAATATTTTCAACACCCCTTGTCATTTAAATAAATGGAAGAAGTCATGTCATCTTCTCTCCAGGGTTTTGTGGTGAAAAGAATTTGAATTCACGGAGATCACGAATGCAAAATGAAAGTTTGGGAAATTCCTTTTATTCCCTCTCATTTAACTTTCAAAAAGGTTTCGAATTTCACTCAATTTCACTCAGTCAATCAAACAGTCAATCAAATCTATCTATTTATTATAACATTCCAAAATTTAGAATTTGGGGATGTTACAAACCTACCACCCTTAAAATGAATCTCGTCCTCGAGATTTGGAGAGGCTAGCAAGAAAAAGGTTAGGGTTTGGGGGTCTCCTCAAAATCCATCAATTGTCGCAGGAGAGGGTCTGGGGTGCTACCACCCTTAGAAGCATGGCTACGGTTCCATCAAAACTCATATACTTCATCCGTATTGTTAACAGTGTCGGTCTTCTCAGATCTTCAGGATAATTCCTTATCTGGGGTCTTTCGGTAGTGGCATAACCTTTTCCTCAATTCTCCTGTCTTTCATCTAGGTAAGGTTCTTCTGTGACTGGGTCTTCTTAGCTGACGGGTTTGGAGCCAATACTAAACAACTATCGATATCTCATGGTGGTCAACAATTTATGGTTTCTCCTGCAGGAAATGAGTCTGGGTTGAACCTCACCGTATAACCTACGGTTGGCAAAGTTGCCTTGTACAAGGGAAAATACTTATACCATTCTAAGGTTCAAACAAGGTTTCGATCGTCGTCGCTCTACTATGGGTAAGTCACTCAGATTTACATCCCATATAGCAAGGCGAATAATAAGAGTAAGTCGGTATGGTGATCAATCCATCCCGCACCCAAATCATTACCATGTATACATTTTAGCAAATCTCGCATTTTAACTCTCGGTCATCCTCACAAGCATTGCAGAATTTCTCTTGTCGACGAACCAAGTTCGGATAAATCCATTGATTCTGCAAGCCAAACAAACATCTATCGTTTCTTCACAACTCTCAGATTTTGTGTTACTCTATAAGATCGTCTGCCGATAAACGTAACTTCTTCCAGAGTTTTTCCTTCAGCAAGAGTGTGCTTGCTCCTTGGCAGGTCCTGGGGCCTGTGGGTTATGGCCCATCTCATTACTTGTAATCCTTGAGCTCATCGTAGGGGCAACTAATTATTTTCCAAACATTCAGCTTCCTGGCATTCTTAAATCCTTCCATTTGTACTGTCTCTCTTCCTTCTGTTGGTACCAAACTAAGACGTGATTATTCAAACTCATCACGGAGTTACAATTGCTCCATATTACCAACATCATATCTCCTTTATATCCAATAGTACTTCATCCCTTCATACTCCTGGGGTATACCACATATCGAGATAAAACTTGTACTTATTTTGTCCGAAATCCACTCAGTAGAATATCCTTATCTTTTCCAGGGGTCAATTGTCCTCACAGGGTACTACCACCCTTGAAATGCACAAATTCATCCATAGACCATATTTCTCATATCCTTGAAAATGGTCAAAAATCTTCTTCATAGAGTAACAACTCATAAAATCCATATCAGTACCAACGATGCTAACTTTATTCATTCTCCAATGATTACAATCTCTCGCTTTTCCATTACATGTCTCAACTCAACACCTTGATACAAAAGAGTTGTTCCCACTACTTCTACTACTACTACATTACTTCTCACAGACACAACTAATTATCACAAGTCTCCTTCTCCTTGGGACAATCCCTGGCAAAGTGCCCTGCTTCATTACAACGAAAACATATTACTTCTGACAACTCCCGAGGTTTCCTTGTGATTATATAGCCTCCTTGGGTCCTTGGCTTCCTTTTTGGGCAATTGATGAGGTAGTGCCCTGACTCCTTGCACTTGTAACAGGTGATATGACTCAGGTCCCTCCTGGACTCCAATCGATTTCTCTTCCTGGACTTTTCTATTCCAATCAGGGCTTCTATTTCCTGTGGGTCATATTCTACTTCCTCTGTCGAGAATTCTACTAGATCCCCATTCAAACAATTTTGGGAGATGTGTCCTTCTACTCCACATGAATAGCAAGACTTAGTGCAGGGTTTACTCGGGTCTTCTTTAGGTGTGTCCTCCACCTCTTCCTTCATCACAGTTTCTTCTAAAATTTCCATGAGGGCTCCTTTCATTACTTCTTTCTTATGTTGGATGGTTCGTTGTACCATGGGGTAAATGTGACACTGAGCAGGATAGTGGGTAGTCCCTTTACACAAGAAACAAGTAATCTGCCTAGTTGGGCATTCTTCAACTGGGTGACTTCCTTCACAATTAGGGCATTCATCCTTGTGTCCTTTATGGGTGTGCTATATTTCTCCACAAATCTTGCATGCACAAGGTTTCTTCATATCCTTTCCATAAGGCTTCAACTTCTGGGACACAAACCGAGACTTTGGCAAAGTCAACTTAAATTCTTTCCAAGTGGTTACTCCTTGCCATTCATTGATGGTTTGGTACATCCTCCACCAAGTAGCAGCACCTCTTTCAAAGCACTGAAGAGCATGCTGGGTCATATCTTTTCCGGCTATAGTGTTATTCTCCATGTGATCCTCCATGTTATGAATCAATTGGTCCGTCTCCAATTGACTCATCGGTCCAGAAAATATGGTTTCATCTCCATTCATCCTCTATTGGGTCCAAGGGTTTTTGGGGTGAGAGAGAGAGAGATAGGGAGGGATACACACAATACAACCAATGGTTTTTGAAAAGACAGATTTTTATTGTGGCTGTCGAAAAAATATCAAACAAATGACAGCTCACAATCATCGCATCTAACGTAGGTATATAACAGGGGTTTGTCTTCTAAAGATTAATAAATCTTCAAAGTCATTAAACTCCTCAAGTTTTGTTCATGTCTCTGATGGCTACTTCCGACCGTGCTTGTCCTTCTCAAGTTCTTTTGCCAGATCATCTCTGTCGAAGCGAAGTCTCTTGTGATGTCCTTCAATATTCTGGGGTTGCGTTCCAAACTTCTGGGTTTCAACCTCCTTGGCATGAACCATGGTCCTACTGTCCTTGAGTTCCTGACAAATCTCCGGTATCTCGAGGTTGTAGCTCCTCCAGCTTGGCTATTTTCAGCTTCTGGTTCCTGAGTTCTTCACGAAATGCTTCCTTGTCTTATACGGCTTCCTGGAGCTCCATCTTAAAATTCTTGATGTACTACTCCAGATCCTGGTGATACCCGGCTAAGGTTAAAACTTCATCTTTTGCTGATACCTACATCAGCCTTCTACCATCCAATCCTTCCAAAGAAATGCATGCTTAGCTCAGCTCGGTGACCATAGTATCAGTGACGATGACATCACGGATAACCGTGTTTCTGCCCTTGTCATTGCCATGAGCTATCTTCCATAGTTGATATCTCCTGCCTTAGGGTTTTCTTGACAAAACTTTGAGTTATCATGCTCCATGTTCCGGTCTTTCTCTGATACACCTTGATCTCGGGTATTAACAGCTTCCATAGTCTGAAAAATTCCAATAGGGTAGCCTTCCTAGGTCATACAAATCTAGAAATTCTACTCGGCCTTCAAATTCTCCTAGTCTTCGGAGTCTTCAACCGTTGCAGTTTCCATTATTATAATGCACGATAAAATCCTCTTCATTCCGAAATGATCTTGGTTGTCTGATATCTTATACTTCTTGGAGTGATCTCATCAGTTGAATCTTCGTGTGGTTAAAAAGGGGGAAAGGGTATTTGGTCTCACTAAAAGGGAATATTTGAATAAGCTCAGAAGAGAAGAGAGGTAAAAGATCCTTTTGAAAAGAAAGTTGTAGAGAAAATATTTCCTATGGGCTTGCTAGTTTCTAGGGGTCACGTCCTACAGTCAACATGTGCTCTGATACCATCTTGTAGTGACCCGACCTCATACGGTCAAGTCTCTGTGCTTAAGTGTCATCCATGGATCGGTATGCTGACACACACAGTACTCGAGGATTTATAACAGAGGTAAATCACATGTATAAAATAACGTAAATACTATTACCTCAATCCAAATAGCGGAAGTAACAACAGGGTTGTGGATTCCCATCAACACCAACGGCAAAGTTGAGTGTAGAAATCGTAACCCTAACGTATCACTTACTCATTATAAGAATCCTGCCACATGATATGTTGCAGCCACAAAGGGTCAGTACATTGAATGTACTGGCAAATTCACACCATAGGATAATGATGAATAATAGCTATCACTACATGTATATTTGGCTGGTGGAAAGGCTCTATGGTTATAATATTTTTGCGAAAAGCCAATTTTTCCCTACTACAAAGGAATATATTTTATTTAACTACAAAGTTGGTTGAAAAATATTGAGAAGGTTCCTCCAACTCAATCCCAAAATAATAATCATTAACCCAACAAATTATTTAAGTAACATGATGAGATCAATATGATAATCCAAGAACCAGATACTCAAGATGTCCATAACCGGGGACACGGCTAACCATGATTAGTTTGTACACTCTGCATAGGTTTGTGCACTTTTCCCCACAAGACTCGATCGCCTCTGTTGGATTTCTCGCACTACAAAATGTTTGAGAAACGGATGACCGAGACACAGTCTTTCAGGAACATTAACTATCTACTCCGGGCAGACCATACCAAATCTACAACCCACTACCTGCTGATCCACCTCTTCAAGAACTTCACATAACTTACTCAACTATGCTAGAGCCCATAATAGCTTGTGGCTGCACACGGAAGTTTCTAGCATGAATAATCTTATGATCCCTTTGAGCCTGGGTGGCGGTCCATAGGAAAATCACATGGTTACTCCAGGATTTCCAAAAAATACAGGCAACACTGGGTACTCGAGGTGCCTCAATTCACCCAGATGTGTATTTAAGTTGCCACCTTAAGTTGAACCATTAATTAACACTCTCACATCTGTCATGGATTTCACTCACCCAAACCACGTCTACGAGCATAGCATAGCAATATGAGCAACGCATAGAAGTAACTCCCAAGGGTTTGAATGTAACAGGGCAATAGGTTCTACCTCATCAACTTCTTCCCGATACCCACATGTTATCAAGTCCTAACCATGCAATGTTTGAGGGTTGAAACTAATGCATAAAAACTGGGTATGAAAGGGATATGATCAAAGTGTGAACTTGCCTGCAATGTTGACGAAGATGATTCACACTCATAACTCTTGATAGTTCTACTCGTCACACTCTGTTCAATCTATCGTGAGCAAGCAATAGTAACCACACATAATCAATCACTCAGAAGATCGGGAAGAACGAAGAAGACAGTTCGGAAAACATCAAAACCAAGCAAATAACTCTTGCAACATAAAACAATATCTAACAGTACCAAAATTATGTGAATTTGGCCTTATCAGAGAGTTTAGGTCAAGAGCTTCGATTTGCAAAAAGAATCAACTAAATCGGGGTTATGAAACTCAAGTTATGAACAAAAAAAGTTTGAATATGTTGACGTGACAGGTTAACTGGATAGGTGAAAACAAGAAGAAACTATAGGCGTTGGTTTCATCTAAGTTGGATGAACGAGTAAAAAGTTATGACTATTTGAAAAATCAGGGCCAAGCTGTTTTACGGAAGTAAAATAACTACGGCTGAGAAAATTCTATGTCTAATGTATAAATACAGAGACTAATTGATAATCTAATTATTCTATCGTACTAGACTAGAAATAATAAGCTACGGAAGTATACATGAAGAAAGATATACCTTTATAAGGTAGAGAAAAAAATGACTTCGGAGAGAGGAGACAATTTCCAGAAGTCCCGCCGGAGAAAAGAAATAATTTTTCTTTAGTGAATCTAGTCACAACCAAAATATGGATTTAACCCGAATCGGATTATTTTTGAAGGCTCTACGAGTCTATATTTATTGGTGGAAAAGAGGCTTAGAGATCAAAGGTAAGGCAATGTGGGACTAAACGTAGATGAAAAGAAAAGAAACAAAGAAGAAAAAAGGCGGCTCGCATGGGCCTAAAGGCCTTCGGCCGGCCGCGTGCGCACGCTGCGGCTGCAGCTTTTTTTTAAAACAAAATTCGGCCTAAGAAAAAAAATGAAAAGGCTGGCTGGGCCTGGCCCATGTAGGAAAAGAAAAAAAAGAAAGGACGCCTACTGGTACTATGATGCGCACGTGTGCAACATTTAGGGATAGGCCGCACGTACAGTTTTTTTAAAAAAATAGAACCAGAAGGATAACCTGAATAAAGAAAAATAAAGTAAAAAATTTATATAGGCATATTATATATCAAATTTTCAGAAAAAGATTTTCTACAAAATGAACATTTTTGTGGCACCAAATAAAATCTAGAAATATTCAAATAAAGCAAAGAGTGCTACTGATGCAATAAAACCTCATAAAAATCATTTTAAAAATACCAAAATTAATTCAAATTTATTTCTCTCCAATTTTCTGATGTAGGGAATCATGTTACCCTATTTTCCATATATTTTATTTTTGGAGAAAAATAGTTTGAATAAAACTCAAATAAATCCAAATTGAAAATAAATTCAAAAGAACTTTGAATTTAATTCTTTGAAACTCCCAACTCATATTTTATATGTTTTGAAGAAGTCATTTTATCTTTGCTCGTGAAAATCATTGAGTTGCATAAAGTTCCTGGGTTGGAAATATTTTCCAAATGATATTCAAATATTTTCAACACCCCTTGTCATTTAAATAAATGGAAGAAGTCATGTCATCTTCTCTCCAGGGTTTTGTGTTGAAAATAATTTGAATTCACGGAGATCACGAATGCAAAATGAAAGTTTGGGAAAGTCCTTTTATTCCCTCTCATTTAACTTTCAAAAAGGTTTCAAATTTCACTCAATTTCACTCAATCAATCAAACAGTCAATCAAATATATATATTTATTATAACATTCCAAAATTTAGAATTTTGGGATGTTACAACCACCATTGATTTCCAGCCGCTGGGTGGAGAGGAGGGTGAACCAGTGCAGGATGATCCACAACCGTCAAGCCAGCCTGTTGAAGAGTCATGATCCGGAGGCCGGTTTAATCTTCTGCATACTTAATACTTGCTGAAAACA
Source organism: Triticum aestivum (assembly GCF_018294505.1). Lineage (NCBI taxonomy): Eukaryota > Viridiplantae > Streptophyta > Magnoliopsida > Poales > Poaceae > Triticum > Triticum aestivum. The sequence goes on from NC_057803.1 coordinate 505,030,344, forward strand.
ATTATCCTTTTGGACATCAAAACACCTTGTAATAGGCTAGTTAAAACACTTGATCTGATATGCCATCATGCATATTCACTTTGCATGATCTTGTTAATCTGTCGTGATTTATGTTATGTCTGCTTATGATCCTTAGCAGCTTTATTTGACCTGTTTCTGCATATAACAAATTGAAAGTGTCCTGGCAGTTTATTGACGGACGGGTCATAATGCCCAACATATAATCTGGGTTTATAACCAGACTATTTTGAATGACAACCAAATATGAAATATATCATACCTTTGACATTGAATCACATCGTTGGCTAACCAACTTTCTGTAGTAAGGGTGATAACCCAAATCTTGAGTACTGATAACTCCTCCTTGTTTTACCGGTTTATAGTAAAGCCGTACTGGGTTGCAATAAACACCGGATTATTCGTATATCATACTGGCGACTTGTTAGTCGAAGCCAGACCAGGTCAATCAACACCGGTTTATATCTGATTGTATACTGACGACTTATAATCGACAGCGAAGCCGGGTCAATAGATACGAGCAATATTTCAATTTGTTCGGCTGACTTATAGTCAATAGCCGGACCGGGTCAATAAACACCAGTTTAGTATAAAACTCATCAAAATAAATATCAAAAAGAGAGATTTCAGAAGAAAATATATAAAAAGGGCGAGGCTTTTCATGGGATGCCAGGCCACCAAGTTAAACCATTTTACAAAGCCTTTATAAGATGGACCTCACATCAACCAATCGTCATTTTAACTATGACAAGTTCAGGGTCTTTATAAGATTGACTTAACAAACGTTCGACGGGTCTACTAGGATTACCTGGACGAAGTGGCTTACTTAAAAAAGGCAGGATAACCCAGGGTTTTAGGTGAATACACCTGGCTTCCAAGCCTGGCTTTTATAGCCTATTACAAGGTTATAGACTCTTGTTCTTGTAGAAGCAAAGAGCCCCCTAGTAATATTTTGAGCTGTGCTCAGTGGGTGCCTATGCTTGAGTTGTTCTTTGCAACAAACTCTCTTTGGCTCCTTTTGACCTTGGGTGGCAAGCCCCCAAGTGTTTTTTATATGTGGCTTATAGCCGGATCACTGGGTAATTAAAACACCGCTTTATAAACAGAAGCCCCCATGTAACCAAAAACCTTTCAAGGAATAATAGCAGAAGCCCCGCTTTAGCAGGGATGCCGGTTTATTATATTGATATAATATATACATTGTCAATAATAAGTACATAAGAGGATCCTATGGCTTAGGTGCAATAAGGCCGAAGATGAGCTATATTCCACAGCCGGTGGGTCTCCTCCTCCGATTTACGTGAGTCTTTGTGCTCTCGGATATCGATAAGGTAGTATGACCCATTGTGCAGATTCTTGCTGACCACGAAGGGTCCTTCCCGTGGCGGGGATAACTTGTGCATATCAGTCTGATCCTGGATGAGCAGGAGCACCAGATCCCCTTCTTGAAACATTCTGGTTTTAAATCGATGACTGTGATAACGACACAGATCTTGCTGATAAATCGCCGATCGCGCTGCTGCAATATCATGCTCCTCATCAGGGGCGGAGCTTCCTTGGGGCCAAACCGGGCCATGGCCCGCCCAGGATTTCTGTTGTTTTTCTATACCTATGCTGCACTTCTTGGCCAGTCAACCACATCGAGTAAGCCTCCAATCTCACACGAGTGCACAGAGCAGGATGAGCCACACGCAGCCGCCCATGACTACTGCCGCCGCCGGCATCCCGCACAGGCATCGGCGCGTCGCACAGCCAGCCCCTCCTACTCACACACGCACAGATCGCACAGCATCCTCACGAACGCACGCACACACAGAAGACGGTATTCCATTGGTTGTACTGAGCACAATTAACGCATTTTATTAGTTATTCATAGGTGTCAATAGAAGAAGATATTTTTCCCTTGTGAATCAGTGGATGTTCATACCTAATGCTTTATATTCTTTTGTTGAATGCATTTGAGTGTATGAAGTTTATTGAAACAAGGTAAAAGATGGTATCGTGCCAGTGAGTAGCTCGCTGGTAACTGTTTGTTAAAATTCAATGAAAACAAAAGGGACCGAGTAGTGACTAATGTCTAAAAAATTTGTGCTTTTCTTTAGTGTGGCCCGCCCAACTTTTTCTTTGAAGCTCCGCCACTGCTCCTCATCTAACAGGTCAAGTGCTTCTTGACGTGCCTTCTCATTGTCGGCTTTAACATAAGCCGCCACACGGGGTGAATCATGACGGATGTCACTAGGGAGGACTGCCTCTGCTCCGTAAACCATGAAGAAAGGTGTATAACCCGTAGATCTGTTGGGCGTGGTATTGATGCTCCATAACACAGAAGGTAACTCCTCCACCCAACAACCCGGCGTCCGCTTTAAAGGAACCATAAGTCGGGGCTTGATGCCTCTCAGGGTCTCTTGATTGGCTCTCTCTGCTTGACCATTAGATTGGGGATGAGCCACTGATGACACGTCAAGCCGAATGTGCTCACGTTGACAAAATTCTTCCATAGCACCCTTGGATAGATTAGTACCACTATTTTTTATAATGTTGTGTGGAAAACCAAACCGGAAAATCACCTTCTTGATGAATTGAACCACCATGGCTTCATCACACTTAGTGACTGGCTCTGCCTCCACCCACTTAGTGAACTTATCAACCGCCACCAGAAGGTGGGTCTTCTTATCCTTGGACCTCTTAAAGGGCCCAACCATATCCAGCCCCCAAGTTGCAAACGGCCAAGTAATTGGAATCATCCTCAATTCTTGAGCCGGAACATGGGCGCGGCGTGCAAACTTCTGACAACCATCACACCTATTTACCAAGTCCTCAACATCAGCATGAGCCGTCAACCAATAGAAGCCGTGATGAAAAGTCTTAGCTACCAAGGATTTTGAACCGGCGTGGTGACCACAATCTCCTTCGTGGATCTGACGCAAAATCTCATAGCCTTATTCAGGAGACACACAACGTTGAAATGCCCCTGTTACACTGCAATGATGCAATTCCCCATTGACAATGGTCATTGACTTGGATCGCCGGATTATCTGCCTGGCCAAAGTTTTGTCCTCTAGTAACTCGCCCCGGTTCATATACGCCAAATATGGGGCCGTTTAATCCGAGATAACATGAAGAGCTGCCACAACTTAGCCTCCGGGTCAGGAACAGCCAAATCCTCCTCCGTAGGTAGCTTGACCGACGGGTTATGCAAAACATCCAGAAAAACATTAGGTGGAACCGGTTTATGCTGGGAACCCAAACAACTTAAAGCATCCACCGCTTCATTCTTTCGCCGGTCCACATGGTCAACCTGATAACCCTTGAAGTGACATGCAACAACATCTACTTCTCGACGATACGCTTCCATGAGAGGGTCCTTGGAATCCCAAGTCCCAGATACTTGTTGAGCCACCAGGTCTGAGTCACCAAAGCACTTAACCCGGCTTAGATTCATCTCCTTAGCCATTCGAAGACCATGGAGTAGAGCCTCATATTCAGCTGCATTGTTAGTGCAAGGGAACATCAAACGGAGAACATAACAAAACTTATCACCTCGTGGGGAAGTTAACACGACTCCAGCCCCCGAGCCCTCCAATTGCCTGGACCCATCAAAATGAATAGTCCAATAAGTATGATCCGGCTTTTCCTCCGGTGCCTGTAAATCTGTCCAGTCATTGATAAAATCCACAAGTGCTTGGGACTTGATTGTCGTACGAGGCACATATTTCAACCCGTGAGGTCCAAGCTCAATAGCCCACTTGGCAACTCGACCAGTTGCCTCCTTGTTCTGGATTATATCTCCCAAAGGGGCAGAACTGACCACCGTGATGGGATGACCTTGAAAATACTGCTTGAGCTTCTGGCTTGCCATGAAAACTCCATACACCAATTTCTGCCAATGTGGGTACCTCTGTTTGGACTCAATGAGAACCTCACTGATATAATAAATCGGCCGTTGAACCGGATACTCCTTCCCAACTTCCTTGCACTCCACCACAATGGCCACACTAACAGCCCGGGCATTAGCAACCACATATAACAACAGCGACTCTTTATCGACCGGAGCAGCAAGGATAGGTGGCTCATCTAACTATTTTTTCAAGTCCTCGAACACCGCATTAGCAGCATCACTCCAGACAAAATTGTCTGTCTTCTTCACCATCTTATATGAGGGATTGCTTTCTCTCCCAGATGGCTGATAAACCGGCTCAATGCTGCAATACGGCCCGCCAGATGTTGAACATCATTGATACATGCCGGTTTAGCCAGAGACGTAATAGCTTCGATCTTTTACGGATTAGCTTCAATACCACTGTTAGACACTAGAAAACCCAAGAGCTTGCATGCCGGAACACCAAAAACACACTTGGCTGGATTAAGCATCATCTTATAGACCCGAAGATTATCAAAGGTTTCCTTCAAGTCAGTTATCAACGTCGCCTCCTTTCTGGACTTCACCACAATATCATCCACATAAGCATGAACATTGCGCCCAATATAGTCATGAAGATAATTCTGCACACAGCCCTGATAAGTCGCCTGGGCACTCTTAAGCCCAAAAGGCATAGATACATAGCAGAAGGCTCCAAAGGGAGTTATAAAAGATGTCTTCTCCTGGTCCTTAACTGCCATTTTGATTTGATGATAACCAGAATAAGCATCCAGAAATCTCAAACGCTCACAACCTGTCATAGCATCAATGATTTGATCAATACGAGGGAGAGCAAAGGGATCAGCTCGACAAGCCTTGTTCAAGTCTGTGTAGTCCACACACATCCGCCAAGTGTCGTTCTTCTTAAGCACTAGCACCAGGTTAGCTAACCACTCAGGGTGAAAAACCTCCACAATAAACCCTGCTGCCAAGAGCCGGGCTACCTCCTCACCCATAACCTTACGCCTTTCTTCATTGAAGCGACGGAGAAACTGCCTGGCCGGTTTAAACTTAGGATCAATATTAAGAGTGTGCTCAGCGAGTTCCCTCGGTACACCTGGTATGTCAGAAGGTTTCCATGGAAAGATGTCATGGTTCTCATGGATGAACTCGATGAGCGCGCTTTCCTATTTCTAATACAGGTTGGAGATGATGCTAAACTGCTTAGATGAATCGCCAGGAACAAAGTCAACCGGCTTCGTCTCATCAGCCGATTTAAACTTCAAGGCCGGATCATGCTCCTTAGTTGTTTTTTTCAAAGAAGTCATATCTGCCGGATCAACATTGTTGTTGTAGAACTTCAACTCCTCTGTTGCACAAACCGACTCAGCATAAACCGCATCACCTTCTTCACATTTCAAAGCAATCTTACGACTCCAGTGTACCGTAATTGTCCCCTTATGACCCGGCATGTTGAGCTGCAGATTTACATAACAGGGCCTTGCCATGAACTTAGCATAAGACGGCCGTCCAAACAGGGCATGATATGGGCTCTTGATTTTGACCACTTCGAAAGTCCATGTCTCTGATCTTGAATCATGATCATCTCCAAAAGCAACCTCCAGAGCTATCTTACCAACTGGATATGCCGATTTACCAGGTACCACACCATGGAAAACAGTGTTCGACGGTTTCAGATTTTTATCTGTCAACCCCATGCGACGGAAGGTTTCATAATAAAGGATATTGATACTGCTCCCTCCATCCATGAGCACCTTGGTGAACTTGTACCCTCCCACCTGAGGCGCCACCACCAATGCCAAATGACCAGATTATCAACCCGGGGTGGATGATCCTCTCGACTCCACAAAATGGGATGTTCAGACCAGCGCAGATAACGGGGCACTGCCGGTTCAATAGAGTTTACTACCCTTTTATGAAGCTTCTGATCATGCTTGCATAAGCTAGTGGTGAAGACATGATACGGCCCACTATTCAACTACTTCAGATTACTCTGGTAACCTGACCGCTGCTGCTGCTGACTGCCCTGATGATTATAACCACCCTGGTTACCTTGACTGCCTTGATTGCCATGTTCGCTTTGGTTGCCTTGAAATCTTGAACCAGAACTGCCTCCACCATAACCCGGCCCGTGAGAACCGCCTCCTAAACCTCCTGGCGGTCCATGATCGTATTGGAAAAGATCCGAGTTTTTGAACTCCCACATAATAAAGCAATACTTCCAAAGGTGTGTGGCTGGTCTCTCTCACATCACGTGCCTTGGGCAGGGCTTGTTTAACAGGCGCTCGAGATTGACACTTGACCCTCCACCCCGCGGGGGTGGTTTACCCTTGCGACGCTGATTGTTATTCTGCGTGTTGGTATTAGCCACAAAATCCAAACTATTATCTGCTTTGCGCTTACCGTTGTTTCCATGACCCGTCGGGTTATGCCGCTGCCCCTTATTACTGCCACTCTTCTTTCCCTTCCCCGACTTTTCATCATCAGACTCAGGGTCCTTGGTACTATCAGAGTCGGCATACTTAACCAGAGCTGCCATAAGCGTTCCCATGTCATTGCAGTGACGCTTGATCCGTCCTAATTTCAGCTTCAAAGGCATGAACCGGCAATTGCCCTCCAATGTTAAGACTGTTGTATCAGCGTTAATGCGGTCCGATGAATGCAAGATTTCCGAAACCCGGCGCATCCAATGGGTTGTCGATTCACCTTCTTCTTGGACACAGGCGGCTAAGTCTACAATTGACATGGGCTGCTTGCACGTGTCCTTGAAATTCTGGATAAACCGGGCCTTTAACGCAGCCCACGACCTGATGGAGTTAGCTGGCAAACTTTTCAGTCAAGTGCGAGTTGTTCCTTCCAACATCATGGTGAAGTATTTAGCACAGGCCGCACCATCCACATCCAGCATCTCCATTGCCATCTCATAGCTTTGGATCCATGACTCGGGGGGTAAATTGGCAGTATAATTGGGCACTTTGTGGGGCCCTTTGAAATCCTTGGGCAGCCGTACATTACGTAGAGCCGAGACGAGACACGGCACCCCCAAAGAGCTAGAGGTAACTCCTGGCTCCATCGAAGTTGTTGGCCGAACCAGAGTACGCTAACGGGTCGCGTACTGCACCGCTAACTCGGCTTCTCGACGCGCTCTGCCCTGATCCACCAAATCCCTAGCATTAGTACCACCACCTATCGGATTATGCCCTCAAGGTGGGTTACGGTCCCGCGCACTGCTTGACACGGCCGGTTCATCAAAGTGCCTGTTGTAACTCCGGCTTGGGAGGGGGTGGAATGAATCCTCTCGCAGCTGTGTGAATACGCCTGTTGCTGAGTCAAATCTGTCTGAAGAAGCTCCCTTGCCCGTCGCGTCTCAACCGCTACGGGGGACTCACCTTCGACTGGGAGGGCTGCCAATCGTGAATCAGCAGCGGCTATGTTATCCAAGGGGTTAGAGTAATGACCCGGAGGCGTTGACATGCGTTGGGACGGGATATTCTGACGAGGCGGATCCACTATGCGCGGCTGAACCGGCGCCCCCGTTCCAGGTGCTTCTACCCGGTTTACCACTGGCTGGTTACTGGTTCCTACTCCTGGCGTGTTAAAGAGATTCCTTGGCTCATAAACCGGAGGTAGGTGGGACTGGTACCTTCTCCTCATTACATCATTTGATGCGTTCTGATCCAGCATAAGTTGATACGCCTGTGCATCCAACTCGGCCCGCTCCGTAGCCATCCTGGTGTTCTCGGCTGCCAGGTCTGCCTTGGCTTGAGCTATCTGATCCTTCACTTTTGCAACTTCTACATTATGTTGATCCTGATTCGCCGTGTTAACTTCAGCCGCTAGCAGTGTTGCCAAAGCGTCGAACAAATCAGACAAAACCGGAGGCGGAGGTGGAGCAGGGCCTCCTGCCCCAGCTACTGTCGCTGCTGCTGAACCGAAGGTCATCGCTGCCGCGGTTGAAGAATGTTGCGCTGAGTGTGTACCGGCCATGAAGACCGCAACTCGGCTCGGCGGATCAAGGGGGTCCGGAATACTGTCGCCATCGGAACAGCCCCCAAACCGGCCATCTTGCAGTTGGTACAATGACTCGGTCTCTTTGGTAGATGATTCGTCATCAGAGTAAACGACGGTTTCACCACCAGATACCGATCTATCCGCAGATTCCACTCCATGGATGACTCCCACGAAGGCACGCTTCATTGCAGGCTGAACCCGGGCGGATCTCGCATGCTGAGCTATTTCAACGATGTCGGTGCAGATGTGCGGCTCAGGGCCCGGTTCGCCTATCTTGCCAATGAAAACATGAATACCGCCGAAGGGGACCCGATATGCATACTCAATTGAACCGGCCTCGGGGCCCCGGCCTTCATCGTCGACGTAGAGCTTGTCGCGATGACTCTCGGTCATCCGGCCCACAACGTATCCCTTGAGCCCTTCGAAGCTGCCCTCTAAGAACTTGAAACCATCGTGCGATAGCCCCATGGTGGGAGCCAACTGTCATGGGATTGTCACGACAGATGTCCTAGTGTGAGGACTTTGTCGTGGAGCCATCGCAACGTAGTTAGCTTAAAGGGGTTAAAGCGGACGAAGGACGCGAGGAATTATACTGGTTCGGCCCCTTGCGGTGAAGGTAAAGCCTACTCCGGTTATGATGGGATTGCTAGGGTTTCGATGACCAGGGAGCGAATCCGCTTTGCCTGGCTCTCGAGTTGTTGTTTCTTGTCCTTATACCGCCGCCAGTTCATCCCTTTATATACACATATTGATGCCCGATGGTTTACAGAATCCCGGCCGGCTCATAAATGTGTCTGTCTCAGTTTCTATCCTTTCCTATCTTACAACACACGTTACACACCTTATGGCGGTTTATGTCTACGGGCTCTAATCCGCCTTTGGGCCCTGGGCCTTTAGACCTCTTATAGTAAAGTTCCATGCTCCTTGTCTTCACGGGCTTCAATATGGATAACTCCTTATGAGTATAACCCGGCCCCTCCTGGACGGTTTATACCCAGTAGTTATATCTCCAACACTACCGAACCTCATAGGTCAGCCAGAGTAAGATCCGCACTAGAGTGGTATGGTAATCCTGTTCTGGAGGTCATGTTACTTGACCATGAAGAACCTATGAAGTATGAGGAAGCGATGATGAGCCCAGATTCCGCGAAATGGCTTGAGGCCATGAAATCTGAGATGGGATCCATGTATGAGAACAAAGTGTGGACTTTGGTTAACTTGCCCGATGATTGGTAAGCCATCGAGAATAAATGGATCTTCAAGAAGAAGATTGACGCTGACGGTAATGTTACTGTCTACAAAGCTCAACTTGTTGTGAAAGGTTTTCGACAAGTTCAAGGAGTTGACTACGATGACACATTCTCACCCGTAGCGATGCTTAAGTCCGTCCGAATCATGTTAGCAATTTCTCATAATTTGGCAAATGGATGTAAAGACTGCATTCCTGAATGGATTTCTGGAAGAAGAGTTGTATATGATGCAACCTGAAGGTTTTATCGATCCAAATAATGCTAACAAAGTGTGCAAGCTCCAGCGATCCATTTATGGACTGGTGCAAGCATCTCGGAGGTGGAATAAACGTTTTGATAGTGTGATCAAAGCATATGGTGTTATACAGACTTTTGGAGAAGCATGTATGTATAAGAAAGTGAGTGGGAGCTCTGTAGCATTTCTAATATTATATGTGGATGACATATTGTTGATTGGAAATGATATAGAATTTCTAGATAGCATAAAAGGATACTTGAATAAGAGTTTTTGAATAAAAGACCTCGGTGAAGCTGCTTATATATTGGGCATTAAGATCTATAGAGATAGATCAAGACACTTAATTGGACTTTAATAGAGCACATACCTTGACAAAGTTTTGAAGAAGTTCAAAATGGATCAAGCAAAGAAAGGGTTCTTGCCTGTGTTACAAGGTGTGTAGTTGAGTCAGACTCAATTCTCGACCACTGCAGAAGATAGAGAGAAAATGAAAGTCATTCCCTATGCTTCGGCCATAGGTTCTATCATGTATGCAATGCTGTGTACCAGACCTGATGTGTGCCTTGCTATTAGTTTAGCAGGGAGGTACCAAAGTACTCCAGGAGTGGATCACTGGACAACGGTCAAGAACATCCTGAAATACCTGAAAAGGACTAAGGATATGTTTCTCGTTTATGGAGGTGATAAAGAGCTCGTCGTAAATGGTTACGTTGATGCAATCTTTGACACTGCTCCGGATGACTCTAAGTCACATACCGGATACGTATTTATATTGAATGGTGGAGCTGTAAGTTGGTGCAGTGCTAAACAAAGCATCGTGGCGGGATCTACATGCGAAGCGGAGTACATAGCTGCTTCAGAAGCAGAAAATGAAGGAGTATGGATGACGGAGTTCATATCCGATCTAGGTGTCACACCTAGTGCATCAGGTCCAATGAAAATCTTTTGTGACAATACTGGTGCAATTGCCTTGGCAAAGGAATCCAGATTTCACAAGAGAACCAAGCACATCAAGAGACGCTAGAATTCCATCCGTGAACAAGTCAAGGATGGAGACATAGAGATTTGCAAAATACATACGGATTTTAATGTTGCAGACCCGTTGACTAAGCCTCTCTCACGAGCAAAACATGATCAGCACCAAGACTCCATGGGTGTTAGAATCATTACTGTGTAATCTAGATTATTGACTCTAGTGCAAGTGGGAGACTGAAGGAAATATGCCCTAGAGGCAATAATAAAGTTGTTATTTATATTTCCTTATATCATGAAAAATGTTTATTATTCATGCTAGAATTGTATTAACCGAAAACTTAGTACATGTGTGAATACATAGACAAACAGAGTGTCACTAGTATGCCTCTACTTGACTAGCTCGTTGAACCAAAGATGGTTAAGTTTCCTAGCCGTAGACATGAGTTGTCATTTGATTAACGGGATCACATCATTAGAGAATGATGTGATTGACTTGACCCATTCTGTTAGCTTAGCACTTGATCGTTTGGTATATTGCTATTGCTTTCTTCATGACTTATACATGTTCCTATGACTATGTGATTATGCACCTCCCAAATACCGGAGGAAAACTTAGTGTGCTACCAAACATCACAACGTAACTAGGTGATTATAAAGGTGCTCTATAGGTTTCTCTGATGGTACTTGTTGAGTTGGCATAGATCAAGATTAGTATTTGTCACTCCGATTGTCGGAGAGGTATCTCTGGTCCCTCTCGGTAATACACATCACTATAAGCCTTGCAATCAATGTGACTAATGAGTTAGTTGCGGGATGATGCATTATGGAACGAGTAAAGATACTTGTCGGTAACGAGATTGAACTAGGTATTGAGATACCGACGATCGAATCTCGGGCAAGTAACATACCGATGACAAAGGGAACAACGTATGTTGTTATGCGGTTTGACCGATAAAGATCTTCGTAGAATATGTGGGAGCCAATTTGAACATCCAGGTTCCGCTATTGGTTATTGACCGGAAACGTGTCTCGGTCATGTCTACATAGTTCTCGAACCCATAGGGTCTGCACACTTAACGTTCGGTGACGATCGGTATTATGAGTTTATGTGTTTTGATGTACCGAAGGTAGTTCGGAGTCTCGGATGTGATCACAAACATGACGAGGAGTCTCGAATTGGTCGGGACATAACGATTGGTATATTGGATGACTATATTCGGACACCGGATGAGTTCTAGGGGTCACTAGATAATTGTCGGAGTGTCGGGGGTTATCGGAACCCCCGGGGGAACTAATGGGCCAACATCGGCCTTGTGTGAGAGAGAGGAGGGGGCCTTAGGGCTGGCCGCGCGCCCCCCTTGAGGAGTCCGAATTGGACAAGGAGGGGGCGGCGCCCCCTCTTTCCCTCCCTCTCTCCCTCTCCTTCCTTTCCCCTTCCCCCTCCTCTTAGGACTAGGAAAGGGGGAGTCCTACTCCTACTAGGAGGAGGACTCCTCCCCTCCTTGGCGCGCCCAAGGGCCGGCTGGCATCCCCCCTTGCTCCTTTATATACGGGGCAGGGGGCACCCTATAACACAACAACAGACATTGCCTTAGCCGTGTGCGGTGCCCCCCTCCACCATACTCCACCTCGTTCATATCGTTGCAGTGCTTAGGCGAAGCCCTGCGCCGGTAGCTTCATCATCACCGTCATCACGCCGTCATGCTGACGAAGCTCTCCCTCGACACTCAGCTGGATCAAGAGTTCGTGGGACGTCACCGAGTTGAATGTGTGCAGATCGCGGAGGTGTCATACTTTCGGTACTAGGATAGGTCGGATCGTGAAGACGTACGACTACATCAACCGTGTTGTCATAATGCTTCCTCTTTCGGTGTATGAGGGTACGTGGACAACACTCTCCCCTCTCGTTGCTATGCATCACCATGATCTTGCGTGTGTGTAGGAGATTTTTGAAATTACTACATTTCCCAACAATAAGCAGTGCTCTGGGTAATATGAGTCGAGTCTGAACTGATCTCAATCGGAATGCTGTGGAGTGACACAATTCTGGAGATATATAAGTTTGCTAATTGACTAGCAGTGATAGTCTCCTTGAGTGGCAGAAAGTGCGCGACTTTTGAGAATTGGTCGATGACGACAAAGATAGCATCATTGCCCTTTTGTGACTTGGGAAGGCCAGTGACGAAGTCCATCTGGATCTTATCCCACTTCCATTCAGGAATCGGAAGCGGTTGCAGAAGTCCAGCCGGTTTCTGATGTTCTGCTTTGACATGACGGCAAACGTCACACTCTTTGATATATCAAGCAATGTATTGCTTCATCTTAGACCACCAGTACTTCTGACGAATGTCTAGATACATCTTAGTACTTCCCTGATGAATATAGAGAGGGGTGTCATGCGTTTCTTTCATCACCTTCTTCGTCATAAGCTCGAACTAGGGTACTAGAATGCTATCTCTGAAGTATAAGGTTCCATCTTCACCAAGTGAGAAATCTCTGGATTTCTCTAAGGCAAGATCCTTTTTCATCAGATCAACGTGAGCATCTTTGGCTTGTGCAAACTTAATAGCTTTGAGAAGAGTTGGTTCCATGACAAGTTTATTTAGGGAACCATGTGGAACTAGTTGAAGGTTCAGCTTACAAAGTTCTTCATAAAGACAGGGTTGAGCTTTATGGACCATGTGGTTATTGCAATAAGACTTGCATCTCAAGGCATCAGCCATTACATTAGCCTTGCCAGGGGTATAGGATATACCGTAGTTGTGTCAGCAATATCTTCCATCCATCGCTACTGACGGAGGTTCAGATCTGGCTGAGTAAACAAGTACTTCAGACTCTGATGATCGTTGAAGATCTCACAATGATTACCAAGAAGGTACTGTCGCCATAGCTTTAGTGCATAGATAACCGCAGCAAGCTCGAGGTCGTGACCTGGGTAGTTCTCTTCGTGAGGACACACTTGACGGGAGGCATAAGCAATCACTCTGCGCTCTTGCATTAGGACACAGCCTAATCCTTGTCGTGAAGCGTCGCAATAGATGACGAAGTCCTTGCGAGAATCAGGGGAGCAAGCACTGGAGCAGATGTCAGCTTGTCCTTGAGTGCCTAGAAACTTTCCTGACATTTGTCTATCCAATCGAACTTAATGCCCTTGTGAAGCAGATTGGTAAGTGGCTTGGCGATCTTGGAGAAGTTCTCTACAAAGCGGCGACAATAGCTGGCTAGTCCAAGAAAGCTTCTAACCTGCTTGACTGTCTTCGGAGGGTTCCAGTCAAGAATAGCCTGAACGCGCTCTGGATTAACGGCAATACCATCCTTGGATATGACATGCATAAGGTAGGTTACTTCGGGAAGCCAGAATTCTCACTTGTAATACTTGGCATAAAGTTGATGCTCTCGATGCTTTTCCAGAACAAGTCGAAGATGTTCAACATGTTCTTCTTTGTTCTTCGAATATACTAGGATGTCATCCAGATAGACTACGACGAACTTGTCGAGGTATTCCATGAATATATAGTTCATCCGACGAGAAAATGTGGCCGGAGCATTGGTGAAGTTGAAAGACACGACGGTTTACTCGTAAGAACCATAACGAGTGACGAAAGCGGTCTTGGGAATATCCTCTCCACGAACATGGATCTGGTGGTATCCCAACCTCAAGTCGAGTTTAAAGAACACTGATGAACCAGCCAGTTGATCATATAGATCATTGATCCGAGGAACCGGATATTTGTTCGGAATAGTTGCTTGGTTGATAGGACGATAGTCTTGGACCAAACGGTTTGTTCCGTCCTTCTTCTTGATAAAGAGGGAAGGTGCTCCCCAAGTAGAGGAGCTTGGACGAATGAAACCCTTGCGAAGAGATTTGTCGATATCCTCCTTAAGCTCAAGGAGTTCATGAGGTGGCATCTTGTAGGGTCGTTTGGCGATAGGAACGGTACCTGGTTTCAAGTCGATGACGAACTCAACAGCTCGAGTAGGGGGTATTCCTGGGAGTTCTTCTGGAAAGGCATCTTGGAAGTGGCGAACGACTGGAATCTTTTCAATTCCCTCAAGAGGTGTTGCGTTCAACGCATTCACGAGATAGAGTCGGGCTTTGGCATTTTGAACCAGATGAGCATTGGAGCTTACTATCTCATCTGAAGGGTGTAGAAGGTGGACGGTTTTAGTGGCGCAAACAATAGAAGACATATGTGCTTTCAACCAATCCATTCCTAGAATGAGATCAATATTTGAAGACTTCAGAATAATGGAGGAGGCAAAAAATTCCAACCCTTCGATTTCAACGGAAACATTGTGGCTAACCATGGAGGTTTGGCATTGACCCGCATGGATTTTTACCACTAATGGAGTGTGCATATCTTCGTATTTAATGCCATGCATGAATACAAAATTTTCTGATATGAAAGAATGTGATGCTCCTGAATTGAATAAAACAGAAGCCGGTACTGAATTAACGAGAAGAGTACCCATCATAGTAGCAAGCTGGTCTTGAGCTTCATTCAAATCAACATGATTAGCCTGACCACGACCATAAGGTCTGGCATTGCCATTGCGAGGTTGGTTGTTATAGCCAGTTGAAGGCAGAGCCAACTAGCTCTGATTCTGAGGGCAGTTCCTAGAACAGTGACCTGGAAGGCCACACTTGAAGCACATACCATCATTGGGATTGGGAGCAGGAGCTCGAGGTGGTGCAGTCCGAAGAGGCCGCCTCGTTGGTGGAGGAGGCAAGTGTGGAGCAGCATAGGACTGTCTTGGAGCAGGTGCAGTTGGACGATACATGTTGTGGGGGATCCATATTCGATGCTTCTACACTGATGGGCCCGAAGATGAACCAGTGTCACATCTGCGCCTGAGGGATCCCTAGTATTCCTGAAGACCGGTCTCAACCTAAATAGCCTTGTTCACCAAGGTGGTGAAGTCGGCAAAGTCATGAACGAGCAGTCTTAGCTTGATATCAGGGTGAAGTCCATGACAGAACTTTTCTTGCCTACGAGCATCGGTTGCAATGTCTTCTTTAGCATATCGTGAAAAGTCCAAAAATTCCCACTGATAAGCATCTACAGACTTCTTGCCTTGGGTGAGGTTGCGTAACTCGCGCTTCTTCCTATCCATGATTCCCTGAGGAATGAAACAAGCACGGAAGGCAGCTTGGAAATCCGGCCAAGTGATGACCGTTCTAGCAGGTAGGGTACGCCTGTGGTTATCCCACCATTGAGCAGCAGGACCCTTGAGGAAGAAGGATGCGAAGGTGACATAGCTAGCAGGGGCTACATCAACAGACTCCACCTCATAGGTGATATCACGGAGCCAGTCATCAGAATCTAGTGGCTGTGTTGAGCTGCAGTAGATAGTTGGGTTGAGGCGCATGAAATCCTGCAGAGTTACTGGGGCTGGCTGTTGGTTCATATTGGGGCGACGAAACTTAGCCATCATTCCTTCAATGAATAGACAATTCAGCTCAAACTATTGCATCATTTCGGCCATGAATTCAGGCGGTGGTGGAGCATTGCCACCATAGCCATGACCATAAGGTCTAACCATCCTGCTAACATGTAACAGGGGTAGTTCAGCATCGAGCATTTGTAAAGTCAAAGGGTCATTCATGATAAAACATGCATAATGGAAGAGGTACGATGGATACCACATAGTAGTCAACACGACAGTGTGTGTACTATTCAAAATACTATTCTATGGAATAAGTGGCTTATCCAACTTTGGGGTGAATGTGGTCATGGGATCCTAATGTTAGAGTTAGTAAATTCGTTTAACCCGAATGGAAGAGAGATCATAATCCCAGAGTAAAGATCAAGGATTAAAAGATCCTAATACCACCCAATGGTGATGTGGGCCCGTAAGACACCCAGCCATGTTAGTAAAAGTTTTTTGTAGTGACTAGAGTCGAATTCGGCCAAGGAGTTGGAAGGGGGATACCTACAGGCAACCGACTCTGATACCAACTTGTGACACCCCCGATTCAATCATACACTAATCATACACGCAACTGTGTACGATCAAGATAAGGGACTCATGGGAAGATATCACAACACGACTCTAGACACAAATTAAAATAATGCAAGCTTTATATTACAAGCCAGGGTCCTCGAGGGCTCGAATACATAAGCTCGAAAACTAACGAGTCATCGAAAGCAACAATATCTGAGTACAGACATAAGTTAGACAAGTCTGCCTTAAGAAGGCTAGCACAAAAGCAACATCGATCAAAAAGGCAAGGCCTCCAGCCTGGGAGCCTCCTAACTACTCCTGGTCGTCGGTGGCCGTCACGTAGTAGTAGGCACCCTCGGGGTAGTAGTAGTCATCAGTGGTGTCGTCTGACTCCTAGGATTCGTCATCTGGTCACAACAATTGGGTATGGGGGAAAAGAGGTAGCAAAGCAACCGTGAGTACTCATCCAAAGTACTCGCAAGACTTACATCAGATCGATACTAAATATGCATCAGTATCAAAGGAATGGCATGTATCTATGGACTAAACTGTGGAATGCCAGAAGAGAAGGGGAAAGCCTAGCCTATCGAAGACTAGCATCTTCAAGCAGCTCCAAGCATCTTGCAGCATCAGAAGAGATAAGAGTGGCATATTATAATATTAGTAAGTATGTTGTAACATTACCCTGAGATCACTATGAGGAAACAATCCTGGAGCCATCATTTCCATTACATGCCTCAGCATCAAGTTCTAGTTGTATTGACCGGGATACAACTCCTAGTGTCCGTTACCGTGGAGCCGGCTATTCGAATAGATAGAATTCTTCCCTGCAGGGGTGCACCAACTTACCCAACATGCTCAATCAACTCTGGCTGGACACACCATCAGGTCATGACCGCCCTAGGCTAATCAACACACCGCAATCCTACCTAGGCTCACCAGACAGGCCAGCACACCGGTCTACACCCTAAGCGCGCAGGGGTCTTGGGCCCATCGCCCTTTCCACTCCCGCGCGTTGCAAATGCGGACAGTGAGTAGACCTAGCCACCTCCTTAAAAAGGCAGGTGCTTACGCAGTCCAACCCGGCGCGCGCCGCTCCATCACATATGTCCATTGAGCTTTCGGCTGATACATACAACGCAGAGTGCCCATACTTATTCCCGGATGGTGGTTAGTGCGAAAAAGGCCAGAGGCCTACTCGGATCAAATATCCAAACTGCTAGTGTCTTGGTAGTGCGGTAACGATCAATGATCCACGATATGTGGTCCCGTCGCCCTGTCTCACGGACTTGTGGCAAGGACTAAGAATGCCCGGCCACGCTGCGTGGAAAACTTGCGAGTATCCTCCAGATAAACCCGACTTCACATCACTCGCGGGTACCCCTCGGGGCCGAGCCAATGTCATCATGGTTTTATGGTAAGTCAAAGTAACCCTGTGTCTGAAACAGTAAGGGGGAAACCTGAGGAATCACCCTCGATGGATTCCCACTCGATGTAACCATCAAGGTGGACTTGGAGGAATCACCCTCGTTGGTTTACACTTGAGGGGTTGCACGATAGAGTCATTATCGGGAGTGGTCAAGGAGGAATCATCCTCGATGACAATGACCGAATAGCTACACTACAGGGTTAACATTAGAAGTGCTGATGAGGTATCACCCTCGATACTCGATAGTAACTCTGCAGGGTCGTTCAACTAAGGGGGTGATGTGCGGTGTCGGGGCCTGGACGTCGATCATGTTGATCGAGTCATTGAACATTAAGCGGGGCAACTGGGACAAGGTGGGGGTCACTAATGGATGTCTAACCAACCTATACTAAGCAGTTTAGAATAGGCAGGTAAGGTAAGAAAGCATGTAACAAAAACAGGCTATGCATGAGAATAGGATCATACAAAAAGCAGTAGCAGTTCTAATGTGAGCATTAGATGGAAAGAAATGGGCGATATCAGAATGTTCAAGGGGGGTTTGCTTGCCTAGAAGCTCTGTTGAGAAGGAAGAAGGGTCGTCGGTGACGTAGTCGATCACAGGGGCAACATCTATGTCGGGGTCTACCGGAGAGAAGAGGGGGAAGAAATAGTAGATACAGAGTAAATAGATGCATAACTAAGCATGACATGATGATATGCAAAGCTAGGGTATTCTAACGCAGTGCTACACGTTGTATACGGAGGGGGAAAACATCCGAGGATGATTTCCCGATGTTAGACGGATTCCGGACAGACGAAAGAGAGGGGATGTTTCCATGTTCAGCATGCTAGGGGCATGTGACAGATGAACGTACCGCATATTCGGGTTCATTGGATTTTTCTGAGCAACTTTCATGTAGAAAACATTGTCATCGCAGATACGATTTATTATCTACGATTTTCTAAAGTTTTAATAGTTTTCTGAAATTATTTAAATTACAGAATTAACATAAAAGGAATATGGCGTTAGCATTGCATGGGGATGATGTCAGCAATCAATAGACTCGCTGACCAGGTCAAGCCTGACCTGTGGGTCTAGTAGGACCCACATGTCATGGAAAGAGAGCCAACATAGTTTTAAAACTAACAAAGCAGAGTTATTTAGCAAGTAGGCCCCACCTGTCATAGACTAATTAGCTAAAATAATTAGTTTTAATTATTAAAACATTTAATTAGAGGATTAAGCGGTAGGGCCCGCACGTCAGCTTCACAGAGATGCCCATTCAGCACGTTGACTGGTCAAGCCAGTCAACGGGGACTCGTGGGGCCCAGCATTAGTGTCTCAGGGGGCCCACTTGTCACCCAAAACGCGGCGGTGCATCGCCGGAATGGTCCGATTCGCTCTACGCATCACCAAATCGTGCGCGGTAACGTGCATTCGAACGACCGCAGTGCTCCGAGTCGATTGGTGGCGGCGCCGGACCAAATGGTCGTACCAAATGGGACCGATGATGAGCTACGGCGGCCGCGCATACGGGACCTCGACGGAAACTATGCTAGGAGGCACGTGCTCGGGCCCGTTGGGCTCCTGGGAGCACCAGGAGCTCGACGGTGGCCTCACGTGGCGGTGACGTCGACCACAATGACGGCCACAAGCTCATCGGTGGCGAGCAGAGCACGGACGTGGCGACAGCTAGCTACGACGTGTGAGAAACCTAACGAAGAGGAGCAGGTGTTGGAGGAGCTCACCGAGCGGCACGCCGATGGCCCTTGGTAGTTTAGGAGCAGCAGAGCAGAGCAGATCGGCGGCGCGTCGGGATCTGATGAGGAAGAAGACGGCTTGCCAGCGATGCAGGGCTCCTCGTCCCTCGTACGTTGTTGAGGAAGAAGTGGCCAACGTTGATGAGCCGAGAGGACGAGACGGAGAGACGAATGGGGCGCAGTGGTCGCGTGGACGACGGAGAGTGTCGGTGATTGTGTCGGACGAGGGGGGAAGGGGTTCTGGAGAGCGAGGGAGAGAGCGACCGATATGGAGAGGGGAGTGGGTGGAGGTAGGTGGGGCAGGACTCAAGGAGCCAGAGGGGGCTCTTATCCACCCGCGGCGTTGCCAGCGGGGTGGTCGGGTGGCGACAAGCCCCTGTAGCGGCACGCACCAGGGGAACAGGAGGGAGGGGAGAGCGACCGGTGTGAGGTAGGTGGGCCGGCCTGCTGGGGTGGGCCGAAGCCCAAGGGGAGGCCAGGGGCTCTCCCACCCCTTCTTCTTTCCTTTTTTTTCTTTTCTTTTTCTTTTTTTCAGTAGCTTTTGCATTTTATTTTAGCCACTAATGACTTCGCAAAATTATGCCACTTGCCAAAACAATTTCAAAGAATTATTGTGCACTGCCACAAAAAGATTGCAATTTTTATAAATTAAAAAGGCATTTAATTTATCTCTTAGGTCGCTGTTTTAGGTAGTTTAGGTCACTTAAACATTTTGCGAAAAAGTTTAGTTCACTACCAATATTACTTATGGATTATTTGGCACATGATGAACATTTTACTTTTCATGTTTGAGCAAATTTTGAATTTTCACTGAGAATTGGAAATTGAATTCAACTGGAATTTGAAATGAGAGGGAACCAAGGATTATCAAACACTTGTTTTGCAAAATGATTAACTTAAAACCGGGGTTATTGTAGCATCATTACACAGGGGTGTTACAATATGATTAATTGAACTTAAATTTATCATGAACTTAGTCCTGATAGGTTTTGCATATCTATGTTGTAGATCAATGGACTGTGCTACCGTTCCCTTGAATTTTAATGCGTTCCTAGAGAAAGCTAAGTTGAAAGATGATGGAAGCAACTACACGGACTGTGTCTGTAACTTGAGGATTATCCTCATTGCTGCAGAGAAGAATTATGTCCTTGATGCACCGCTAGGTGAAAGGCCTGCTGCAGGAGCAACTGCTCATGTTATGAACGTCTGTCATAGGGGTGGGCATTCAGTAGAAACCAAAAATTTGATTTATTTTTAAATTCGGTTTTGAAAACTAAAAACCGAAAATAGCAGTCCAAGATTGCTAACTGATTTTTGGTTAACCGATACTTTGGTTCGGTTTTCGGTTTATTACCGAACATTGCTTAAAGTGCGGCAGCAAGCGCTTATAATCTGAGCAGTGAGAACCTCACAGTCTTATATCACCCAGCGCCTTGCCGCCTTGAGTATCACAAACGATGTGGGACTAAAAAAAATATGTTGCACACTCCACACGGTCGTCACAAGTACTAGTTGCGTTGGGTCTTGCAGTTAGTGGTGGGCCAAGGCCGACAAAAGTACTAGTCAAAACGTGGGACAAAGAGCATGCATGGGCCTTCGTATGATGTGTGGTCATAGCCTGGAGTGCTGGACGCGGGCACGCGACCGCCAGCGTTTGGCGCTATGCGCGGGAGCATGTGGAGGGAGCCTCCTACACGAAGTCAAGAAGTCGTTGCACTTCAGTTTTTTGTTTCGACGTCGATTTAATGCCGAACTGGCCGATTTAAATTCAGTTACTATAGGTAAAAACCGAATTTAATTGTCGCAGTATAAAAAAACTAAAAATTCAGTTTATTCAGTATCGGTATAGGTCTGGTATTCGGCTGGTCGGTTTTTATGCCCACCCCTAGTCTGGCAAGCTCGATCTGATGACTACTCGATAGTTCAGTGTGCCATGCTTTACGGCTTAGAATCGGGACTTCAAAAACGTTTTGAATGTCATGGACCATATGAGATGTTCGAAGAGTTGACATTAATATTTCAAGAAAATGCCCGAGTTGAGAGATATGAAGTCTCCAACAAGTTCTATAGCTGCAAGATGGAGGAGAACATTTCTGTCAGTGAACACATACTCAGAATGTCTAGGTACCATAACCGCTTGACTCAGCTCGGAGTTACTCTTCCGGATGATAGTGTTACTGACAGAGTTCTTCAATCACTGCCACCAAGCTACAAAGGCTTCGGGATCAACTATAATATGCAAGGGATGGAAAAGACTATTCCCGAGCTCTTCGCAATGCTCAAAGCTGCGGAGGTAGAAATCAAGAAGGAGCATTGTCGGTGTCAAAACCGGCGGATCTCAGGTAGGGGGTCCCGAACTGTGCGTCTAAGGTCGATGGTAACAGGAGACATGGCACATGATGATTACCTAGGTTCGGGCCCTCTCTATGGAGGTAATACCCTACTTCCTGCTTGATTGATCTTGATGAGTATGAGTATTACAAGAGTTGATCTACCACGAGATCGTAATGGCTAAAACCCTAGAATTCTAGCCTATATGATTGTGATTGCCTCTACGGACTAAACCCTCCGGTTTATATAGATACGGGAGGGGACTAGGGTTACACAAAGTCGGTTACAGAGAAAGGAATCTTCATATCCGAACGCCAAGCTTGCCATCCACGCTATCGGTGTCAAAACCGGCGGATCTCGGGTAGGGGGTCCCGAACTGTGCGTCTAGGCGGATGGTAACATGAGATGGGGGACACAATGTTTTTACCCAGGTTCGGGCCCTCTCGATGGAGGTAAAACCCTACTCCTGCTTGATTGATCTTGATGATATGAGTATTACAAGAGTTGATCTACCACGAGATCGAAGAGGCTAAACCCTAGAAGCTAGCCTATGGTATGATTGTTGTTGTTCCTATGGACTAAGCCCTCCGGTTTATATAGACACCGGAGGGGGCTAGGGTTACACAGAGTTGGTTACAAGGAAGGAGATCTACATATCCGTATTACCAAGCTTGCCTTCCACGCCAAGGAGAGTCCCATCCGGACACGGGGCGAAGTCTTTAATCTTGTATCTTCATAGTCCAACAGTCCGGCCAAAGGATATAATCCGGCTGTCTAGATACCCCCTAATCCAGGACTCCCTCAGTAGCCCCTGAACCAGGCTTCAATGACGATGAGTCCGGCGCGCAGATTGTCTTCGGCATTGCAAGGCGGGTTCCTCCTACGAATACTTCATAGAAGATTTTGAACACGAGGATCGTGTCCGGCTCTGCAAAACAAGTTCCACATACCACCGTAGAGAGAATAATGTTTCCACAAATCTAATCTGCTGACGTACCGCGTAGTGTGACATCATGCCACAGCCAGGTCTTTATTCGAATCATTTTTCATAACCCATCTCAGCGTGTTTTGCGAGGTGGTTTCCTTGGCACGTCTTGTCGAAGCAGAGATCTTGTCCCCTTTATCATGGGATTCTCATCAATACGGATGTGGGTAACCCAACCGTGCCTATGGGTAGGACTCCTAGATCTTAGGCAAGTCCCAAACGGCCACGGGGAGGACGCTTGATATTCACCCTCCTTATATAGGGGACAAGGCTTTTTCTTTTTTCCCTCTCGTGCTTAATCAAATCCTTCCCCCGCCTCGAGCTCTAACACCCAAAACTCAGGTCAGGTGCTTCGGACCTTCAACTATGTTCGGATCCAACCTTCAAGGTCGGTGGATGCCTTCCTCCGTCACGGAGGAGGACATCAAGAAGTTGAGAGAGGCCAGATATCTGACAGCCGAAATTTCGCATCAGCTTCCTTCCTGAGGGCAGGTCGTCCCTACTCCGGAACCCAACGAGAGCGTCGTGTTCGTCTCCCACTTCCTCTGAGGACTAGGCCTCGCTCTGGACCCTTTGTTAGGGGTCTTATGTTCTATTATGGGCTAGAGTTTCATGATCTGGCCCGGGATTCCCTTCTTCACATCTCGACATTTATTGTCATATGTGAGGCCTTCCTCCGCATTACCCCTCACTTCGGCCTGTGGCTCAAGACCTTCGATGTGAAGCCGAAGATGATCGAGGGGAAGCACGTAGCGTGCGGAGCTGCTTTAATAAGCAAAATCGTTGGCACTCCATGGCCTGAGGGTTGCTTCTCAAAGGTGTCCGGATTGTGGCAGCGGGAGTGGTTCTACATCACAGCTCCCCGAAGTGCCAAGTGGGTAGCTGCCCCCACCTTTCGCTCAACCCCCCCCCCCCACCACCACCACAACTGATGTCATGGATCAGCAGGGGGCTGAGCTGGGGTCCAGCCAAGGACGTGCCAATACTGCAAAGCTGTATCCGAGATCTCTTTGAGAGAGATTTCAGTCTGGTTATGGTAGTGAAAGTTATGCTAGTTCGTCAAGTCCAGCCTTGCAAACGCCGGCCCCTTCGCATGTGGGAATTCAACCCGGAAGGACCGCGAGCTATTGAACATTTCCTCGGCATGACGCACAAAGAGATGTACAAATTGTTCTTCGGACCACAAATAATGTGTCCGGGCATCACTGAGGATGCAGGTCTGAGCTGCAATCGCCCGGATACCCAAGTAAGTAGCCCCGCATCCGAACACACTGTTTGTTTATTTATCGCAACATTGCCCTAAAAAAGCCGCTCTTTGACCAGGATTGGATAGCGAAGGCAAAGTTGATCAGGTGTCCGGCCCCCCTCCCTGATACCTCACCAAATCCCGTGCTAACCAGGATGCTGGAGATTGCGCCTTATCAAGCGCCCTCAGGAGAAGATAAAGGGGGGAACAAGGAGGCTAGCGCCTCCGTGAAGGAGGTTAGCCGGGGAGGAGGAACTGAAACTTCCTCTCCCCAGGGAAGGAAGAGAACCACCACAGAGCACCCGGAGACAATGGTCTCCAAACGGGGGAAGAAATCTCCGCCGGAGGGTCCTGCCCTGGGGGATACCCTGGCCGCACTATGCCCTCAAGGGGATCAGCCCTCCACCAAGCTGTAAGTAAAAGGGTATTTAATAATGAAAATATCTCGCTTTACTTCTGAGGAAAATAATCGAAGCATTTATCTTGCAGTTCAGATCTTAGCCCTTCTCAGAAGAGCTCGTCTTCAGGGAATCTTCTTCCAGAGATGATGGAGAGTGAAACGCCTCCCCCTGCCACACCGCCTCGCGAGGTGGGCGACCCCAAGGTGTCGTCGCGGAGGGTTTCTCCTGATCAGGCAAGGCCATAAGGTAATCCTATGGCCACCCGATGTCCTCAATATCCGGCTCTTGAAGAGGGCAATCAAAAGAGTTCGACACCGTCTGGTGTGCAGTCGGACGTACTGAGGGATCTGCTAGAGCAAGCGACTATCTCATAAGAGCACCGCACATTGATGGGTACGGTGATTGAAAGGATTTCGTCCGCCGAAAGCGGGTTGCATGAAGCCTTTATGAGTCTACTGGCGGGTTTTGAGGTACACGAGATGATGTACATTGTTGACAGTACCACACATTTTTAGATGTGCCCTGTGTAGATAGTAGCCCCTGAGACTCTGGTTGTCGTCGAAAACGGCGGCAATCAGAGGATCATAGTCCCAGGTAATAACCAGACTGCCTTTATGTGCAGGTGGTTGAAGCTCCGGTGGCTAGCCGGACTAATGGGTTTGCCGAACTAAGGCGGCAACTGGATGCGGCAGATGCCGACATCGTGCTTGTTAACAAGCGGCTTGACGAGGCACAGGGTAGGTGATTTTTCTGGTGATTGTCACATAATAAGAGCAGCATGATGCCAGTATCTTTAATATGTTGTGACTGCAGATGGAGCTGCCACCGTGGAGATCCTTCGAGCGGAGCTTGCCCGAGCCAAGGAGCAAGCAAGGAGTAGCAATGCGTCCGCTTTAAAGGCGGCCGAAGAGTTAAGGGCCGAACAGGCCGCGCATTGCGAGAGCAAAGAAAAAATAGCCAAGATGGCTGTAGAGTTAAAAGATGCTACTGACCGTAACCAGCTTCTTGAAGAAGAAAACCGGGTGAAGGCGACGGACCTGGAAAAGGCCCGGGTGGCTGCCAAGGAAGCCCGCTCCAAAATTAGAGCGACGAAGGAGGAGCCGCATCAAGCTGTGGATATTGTATCTAGGAAGCCCTTCTTGTTGTGGACTAAGTTCGGGGATCCGAAGTATGCACCTCTGGACCGGCTATGTAGTTCTGCGGACGCCTACGTGGATTTGGTGGCAAGTGCTACTGATGTGGCCGAGTACTTCAAGGATCGGAAAGATCACGAAGTGGAAAAACTGTTTTGGTCACAGTTTCATGCTCCAGCCCATCCGCTGCTGTTGAATGAGAAAATGGCCGAGTGGGCCGAGCTCCATAGATTATCCGGACTTGCCATGAGGTCCGTTGTGGATCATCTGTGGCCGAGAGGGCCAAGGCCGAATAGCTACTTTAGCTTAGTGCAACAATTCCTTGGTGTTGTGCCACACATCGATGCTGTAAAAAGATTGGCGTGCATAGAAGGCTCGCGGATGGCCCTTTCCCGTGTCAAAACATACTGGGCGGAGATGGATGCCACCACTGTTGCGGCACAGGGTTCGGCCATAGGCCGAGTGGCTGTCGAGCACTACTTTGAAGAAGTTCTTGAAGGCGCTCGTTCGATAGAGGCTCAGTGCTCGAAGAGTATTACATTTGAGTGACATGTATTCCCATTGTAAAAACAATGTTTTATTGAGTTTATCAAGGTTGTATTTATACTTTTGCCCGAAAGTACTATGATGCCTCCCGTGCGGCCGTTTATGTATATATGTATATAACCTGAAAGATGGCAGTTGTCGGCTTCAGCCCCCACGCATATAATGCGGGGGTGCTCGCAGAAGACGCATGTTCACACATGATCCAACGTCTTGGTCCATTAAGGAGGTGATAGCGCAGCGAACTAGGCAATTGGACTATAATGCTTTAACACTTTCACTTAGCCAGAGGAGTTTGACAGTGGGGCTACTATATAGCCCCTGGTGGCTCCGCGCTCATCCGAATTCGGGGCGCGTACATGCCTGGCCGGGAAACGGCCCTTCGTTAAGGCAGAGGAATCCCGAAGATTCCGCTAGGTCATCGAGTGGTTGACCAGTCTCACGCTATATCATGACAGTCAGTTTTCGGCTTTCTCTACTGAGGTGCTCGTCCGGATGAACCAGGGCACAATCGCAGTAGTTCTCCTGGTGCCGCCTTAGCCGATAGAGTGGAACGTAAGGCAGCAAAAGACAGGAGCCGGGCAAACCCAACATTTGACCAAAGACATGATTCAGAGCTGATGCATATAAGGCCAAACTCGCGACGCTGAACACTCCCTAAGGTATTCGGTCTTTATGATGTAAACCGGGCTAAACAGTGCCCTTTGTAATAAGCCCCTGGTGTCCAGGTACGTGCAATATTCTAACGTGGCCACATGACAATACATCAGCATCCTTCTCGCTTGTACTGAGAATCCAGGGGATGTGTATCAACAAGAGACAGTAAAAAAGGTTTACGCAGGGTCTTAATCTAAAAAGAATCCTTGGAACGGGTCCCTGCTGCACGTCTGCGCCTGTGTCTCCGTTGTGCCGTATCCTAGACGGGTGTAGCACGATGGTCATCTGAAAAAGAGAGGAACTTAGTTGAAAAGTTGTCATGCAAAAGGTAGGTTATACTAAATAAACCATGTATAGTTCTAGATGAGTAAAGTTGAGCCTAATTGTCACTTGTTCACACACGTTGAGCCCCTTGTATTGCTGTAGGGGTATAGCCATCAAACCTGTATCAATTATATATAGCTACACCAGACTCGTCTAACCGTGTCCGTGGTCTTAGCGACCTGTCAGATGCTCTAGTTGGTGAGGCCGTCTAGTGTGCGGCTGCCAAGGCAGCCACACGGTCTTCCGCGTGCAAGGAGCACTCAGTATTTCCATTTACTGTAATGATGTCACGTGGACCAGGCATTTTAAGCATGAGAGAAGTGTAATGTGGTATTGCGTTAAAGCGAGCGAAAGCTTCGCGTCCGAGTAGTGCTTGATAGCCACTTTGGAACGGAGCGATGTGGAAGGTTAACTTTTCGCTGCGGAAGTTATCGGGAAAGCCGAATATAACCTCTAATAGCAGGGAGCCCATACAATGGGCTTCTAGGCCTGGCGTTACTCCTTTAAAGGTAGTATTGCTATGGCTGATTTTTGTTGGGTCTATCCCCATTTTGCGGACTGTGTCCTAATATATCAGGTTTAAACTACTGCCGTCGTCCATTAGGACTCGTGTGAAGTGGTATCCGTCAATTATCGGGTCTAACACCAAGGCAGCCCATCCTGCATGTCGGATACTTGCCGAGTAATCCCGATGGTCAAAGGTGATCGGTTTGGACGACCAGTGGCAGAACTCCGCGGTGATAGGCCCTGGGGCATGTGTCTCTAGGAGTGCCTCTTTGTTTCTCCCCTTCAGCACGTGTAACACGTTTACTATTTTGACTTCTGGTGGGAATTTCTTCTGTTCCCTAGTGCTTTGCTTGCGAGGCTCGTCCTCATCTTCACTTGGTGTATCCTGCCCCTTGTGTTCGGCGTTGAGTTTGCCAGACTGCTTGAAGACCCAACATTCTCTATGGGTATGATTTGCAGGTTTATCGGGGGTGCCGTGGATCTGACATAGTTTGTCCAGAATATTTTTCAGGCTGGACAGTTCGTCTCTGTTGCCTTTGGAGGGCATCTTTTGCTGACCTGCCGAGAGCTTCTGAATCCGGCGTTTACCGCGGTGCTCTTCGGGCTGTCTTCTTTATTCCGGCGCTTGCTTTTGCTGTGTCGTGGCTTCCCGTTTCCGTCCCTGACTTCGGATGTACTTGGGTCGCTGGTGTTGCATCGGGCTAACCAGTTGTCCTCACCCACGCAAAAGCGGGTCATGAGGCTTGTTAATGCTGCCATTGTTCTCGGCTTTTCTTGGCCGAGGTGTCTGGCAAGCCATTCGTCTTGAATGCTGTGCTTGAAAGTTGCTAAGGCTTCGGCGTCCGGCAGTCGACTATTTGGTTCTTTTTAGTGAGAAACTTGTTCCAAAGCTTTCGGGCTGACTCTCCGGGCTATTGAGTTATATGACTTAAATCGTCTGCATCCGGTGGTCGGACATAGGTCCCTTGAAAATTTGCCCGAAAAGCGTCTTCGAGCTCTTCCCAGCTTCCAATGGAGTTTTCGGGGAGGCTTTTAAGCCAGTGCCGAGCTGGCCCTTTGAGCTTGAGGGGTAAGTACTTGATGGCGTGGAGATCGTCTCCTCGAGCCATGTGGATATGGAGGATGTAGTCCTCAATCCATACCCCAGGGTCTGTTGTTCCGTCATACGCCTCTATGTTTATGGGTTTGAATCCCTCTGGCAATTCATGGTCCAGCACCTCATCGGTGAAACATAGGGGGTCTGCGGCACCCCTGTATTTGGGTGTACCGTGGTGTTCGGATTTTTGTTGTGTTGCATTGCGTGCTGGAGCGCGCTTGCTTGGCCCGTAGATGGATCTGGTTGCGCCGTCCTTTTGATGCGAGCCCTCATGTGGATCGCGTACTGGCTTGTGTGCGGCATCGTTTGACGCTCTATGTTGGCCACGAGGTCGTCTATCCGACCGGATGGCTGTTTTGTTTTTTGATTGCAGGGGATCTAAGTCCTCCTCATCGAATTCAGCTAGTAGCTTTCGCTTCGGGTAGCTCTTTGTGTGGCGATTACCGCCGTACTTTGCTGCAGTGTTGAGTACTTCGCTCCATCTAATTCTGAGTGTGTCTTGGGCAGCCCTGAGCCTTTGCTTCTGCTTTTTCAGACTCCTCGCAGTGGCAACAAGCCTTTCATGGGTATTCTGTTGCTCCGGGTGCCTGTCCGGTGTGATGTCATCCGGACTGTTCTCTTCGCCGGAGTTGGGTTGTTCGGTTTGATTCTCCGTGTTGCCGTGGTCGGACGGTGGTTCAATGCCGTGTTTGTCGTCCACTAGCTCACCCTGCTCTATCGCTGGGTCTATATGATCGCTGTTTCTGCCGAGGCGGGATTTGGAGCGGCGCTTACGCCGCCGCTTTGACTGCTTCTTGAGGGGCCGTCGTTTTATTTGGGCGTGTCCACCATGTATACATCATATGATGAAGTGAGTGTCCAGTGCCCTGTGGGCAGTGGCTCCTGTTCGTCTCCTGCATCGTCGTCCATACCGTTGATGTCTTCGCAGTCAAAGGCGAGCATGTCGGTCAAATCGTTGACAGTGGCTACTAAGTGGGTGGTGGGTGGACGGCGAATTTCTTCGTCGTCCGCATCCTAATCTGGCCGGCCATAGTTCGGCCAGGACTCTCCTGACAAGGAGAGAGACCTTAATGAGTTCAGTATGTCGCCAAAGGGCGAGTGCTGAAGGATATCCGCGGAGGTGAACTCCATGATCGGCGCCCAGTTGGATTGGATAGGCACGGGCGCAGGCGGTTCAGAGTCCGTGGCCGGGGAAGAATCCAGCGGTTCGGCATCACGGCTCCCGTGAAGGGTAAGGTCGATACTCGGCTCGATCGCCGCTGAGAATGCGTCCTCCATGGCAGGGTCTATCCACCCATCCATGGATGGCGCAATTGGCTCTGAATTGAGGGTCAGAGCGGTTGCCGGTGCGGTCTCCTGAACACTGTCCGATGGTAGAGCTAAATCATGCTCATCGTGACCGTGCGGCGCACTCGGTAGGGGCTCAAATCCGTCGAAGATCAAGTCTCCGCGGATGTCGGCCGTGTAGTTTAAGCTTCCAAACCTGACCTGGTGGCCAGGGGCGTAACTCTTGATCTGCTCCAGATGGCCAAGCGAGTTGACCCGCAGTGCAGAGCCGCCGGATACAAAGATCCATCCGAGGAGAAAAGTCTCACCCCGGACTGCATCGCTATCGATGATTGAAGGAGCCATCCAGCCTAACGATGACGACACAGAGGAACTCTCAATGAAAGCACCAATGTCGGTGTCAAAACCGGCGGATCTCGGGTAGGGGGTCCCGAACTGTGCGTCTAGGCGGATGGTAACAGGAGACGGGGAACACAATGTTTTTACCCAGGTTCGGGCCCTCTCGATGGAGGTAAAACCCTACTCCTGCTTGATTGATCTTGATGATATGAGTATTACAAGAGTTGATCTACCACAAGATCGAAGAGGCTAAACCCTAGAAGCTAGCCTATGGTATGATTGTTGTTGTTCCTATGGACTAAACCCTCCGGTTTATATAGACACCAGAGGGGGCTAGGGTTACACAGTGTCGGTTACAAGGACGGAGATCTACATATCCGTATTGCCAAGCTTGCCTTCCACGCCAAGGAGAGTCCCATCCGGACATGGGGCGAAGTCTTCAATCTTGTATCTTCATAGTCCAACAGTCTGGCCAAAGGATATAATCTGGCTGTCCGGATACCCCCTAATCCAGGACTCCCTCACACGCCAAGGAGACTCCCATCCGGACACGGGAGAGAGTCTTCGGTCTTTGTATCTTCATAGCCCATCAGTCCGGCCCATGTCCAACAGGCCGGACGCCCGAGGACATCTTAGTCCAAGACTCCCTCAGTAGCCCCTGAACCAGGCTTTCAATGATGAGGTGTCCGACGCGCAGATTGTCTTCGGCATTGCAAAGCGGGTTCCTCCTCCGAATACTTCAAAACAGCCTTCGAACACAAAGAATGTGCCCGGCTCTGCAAAACAAGTACCATTCACAACCGCAGAGAGTATAATATTTCACGAGTCCAATCTACTGACAACTTCTCGTAGCATGATGCCACATCACCATCCAGTCATTATTTTGAACCGTTTTTTCGGCCTTACGCTCCACGTTTTGAGATGCGGTTTTATTGGCACGTCTTGTCAAAGCAGAGATCGTGTCCCCTTATTACGGGATTCTCATCAATGCAGGCGTGGGTAATCCAACCACGCCGTCTGCGTGACCCTTGGGAAACAGGCGAGTTTTAAGGCTAGTGGGGAGGCGCTTGATATTCGTTGCCTTTATAAGGGGATAAGGACTCACCCTCTTTCACCTATGCCTCCTCTCTCTCTCTCTCTGCCTACCCACTCTCGAGCTCCAGCACCCAAGTTCTCATCTTTTCCGCCTCAAAAAAGCACTCCAACCATGTCCGGATCCGGAGCGGAGGGCAAGTGGATGGTCTCCTCCGTCAAGGAGAAGGACATCACCCAGCTTCGGGACGCCGGATATTTGGCCAAGGAAGTCGCCCATCGGCTTCCGACCGAGGGACAAATTGTCCCTACCCCGGAGTCCCATGAGAGGGTAGTTTTCATCCCCCACTTCGTCCGCGGGCTGGGATTTCCACTCCACCCATTCGTCCGGAGACTTATATTCTACTATGGGCTAGATTTCCATGATCTGGCCCCAAATTCCTTCCTCACCATCTCAGCATTCATTGTCGTGTGTGAGGCTTTCCTCCACATCCCACCCCATTTCAGATTGTGGCTAAAGATCTTCAACGTGAAGCCGAAGGTGGTGGGTGGCCAACACGCAGAGTGCGGAGGCACCATGGTGAGCAAGATGCCCAACGTCACATGGCCCGAAAGCTCCTTCGTGGAGACCGTCAAAGGGTGGCAGCAAATGTGGTTCTATATCACAGAGCCCCGTGATGCCACCTGGGTCGTAGCCCCCGAATTCAAGTCCGGTGCCCCAATGCGGCTCACCTCCTGGCTAGAGAAGGGCCTGAATTGGGTTTCGTCAGACCTTGCAATGGTTCTTTGGAACTACGCATGAAGAAATCTGGAAGGTTCTCTTCAAGGCAAACGAGACATGGCTGAAGACGACCGAGGACCTTGGGCATTACATGGCCCATCCCGTCAGTCCGGTAAGTCTTTCGCAATTCAAGGTGTAACCTTTACTTGCTTTTTTCAAAAAAGGGGCCTAAGCCTCCCAATATTTTTTCAGGGCTGGACGAAGAAGGCGAAGCAGATTCAGTGTCCGGCTCCGCTGCCCGAGGAACCAGCCATCCCGCTTCTGACGAAGATGCTGGTTCTGGCGCCCTACAAGGCATCGAAGAAGAAGGCCAAGGGGGCCAGAGGCGGCCTTCGTCACAAGGGCACTTCGGACATGGCATCCGAAGATGCCGAAACTCACTCCTACGTCGCCGAAGATGACGAGGAGGAGGAGGAAAGCAACTCTCCCTCCTGAGGGGGAAGGAAGAAGAGGGAGACCCCCACAAATCTGGAGGCGGAGGCGTCCAAGAAGGGGAAGGTCTCCCTCGCGGATAACTCCGCATGGGACATCGACAGCAGCCCAGAGGGGTGCCCCAGAGATAAGCCCCTGGCCGAATCGCGAGTATCCAAAGACCCTGACACATTCATATATCAGCCTCTTTACTTCATAGTTTTAACATGTTGAATCGTGCACTGATACGTCTCCAACGTATCTATAATTTTTGATTGCTCCATGCTATATTATTTACTGTTTTGAATGTTTATGGGCTTTATAATACACTTTTATATCATTTTTTGGGACTAACCTATTAACCCAGAGCCCAGTGCTAGTTTCTGTTTTTACCCTATTTTAGGGTTTCGAAGAAAAGGAAAATCAAACGGAGTCCAATTGACTTGAAACTTCAGGGAACTCATTTTTGGAAGGAAAGAAGCCCAGAAGACTTGGAGTGCATGTCGGGGGATCTGTGAGGAGGTCACGAGGCAGGGGGGCGCGCCCACCCCCCCTGGGCGCGCCCTCCACCCTCGTGAGCCCCTCGTGGCCCCCCCGACGTACTTCTTCCGCCTATATATCTCCATATACCCTAAAAACATCCAGGAGCATAATAGATCAGGAGTTCCGCCGCCAGAAGCCTCCGTAGCCACCGAAAGCCAATCTAGACCCATTTCAGCGCCCTGCCGGAGGGGGAATCCTTCTCCGGTGGCCATCTTCATCATCGCGGTGCTCTCCATGACGAGGAGGGAGTAGTTCTCCGTCAGGGCTGAGGGTATGTACCAGTAGCTATGTGTTTGATCTCTCTCTCTCTCTCTCGTGTTCTTGAGGTGGTACGATCTTAATGTATCGTGAGCTTTGCTATTATAGTTGGATCTTATGATGTTTCTCCCCCTCTACTCTCTTGTGATGAATTGAGTTTTACCTATGAAGTTATCTTATCGGATTGAGTCTTTAAGGATTTCAGAACACTTGATGTATGTCTTGCCGTGCGTATCTGTGGTGACAATGGAACACCACGTGATTCACTTGATGTATGTTTTGGTGATCAACTTGCGGGTTCCGCCCATGAACCTATGCATAGGGGTTGGCACATATTTTCGTAGTGATTCTTCGGTGGAAACTTTGGGGCACTCTTTGAGGTCCTTTGTGTTGGTTGAATAGATGAATCTGAGATTGTGTGATGCATATCGTATAATCATGCCCACGGATACTTGAGGTGACATTGGAGTATCTAGGTGACATTAGGGTTTTGGTTGATTTGTGTCTTAAGGTGTTATTCTAGTACGAACTCTAGGGCTGTTTGTGACACTTATAGGAACAGCCCAATGGATTGATTGGAAAGAATAACTTTGAGGTGGTTTCATACCCTACCATAATCTCTTCGTTCGTTCTCTGCTATTAATGACTTTGGAGTGACTCTTTGTTGCATGTCGAGGGATAGTTATGTGATCCAATTATGATATTATTGTTGAGAGGACTTGCACTAGCGAAAGTATGAACCCTAGGCCCTGTTTACCATCATTGCAATACCGTTTACACTCACTTTTACCATTAGTTACCATGCTGTTTTTATAATTTCAGATTACAAATACCTTTATCTACCATCCATATACCACTTGTATCACCATCTCTTCGCCGAACTAGTGCACATATACAATTTACCATTGTATTGGGTGTGTTGGGGACACAAGAGACTCTTTGTTATTTGGTTGCAGGGTTCCTTGAGAGAGACCATCTTATCCTATGCCTCCTATGGATTGATAAACCTTAGGTAATCCACTTGAGGGAAATTTGCTACTGTCCTACAAACCTCTGCACTTGGAGGCTCAACAACGTCTACAAGAAGAAGGTTGTGTAGTAGACATCAAGCTCTTTTCTGGCGCCGTTGCCGGGGAGGTTAGCGCTTGAAGGTATATCTTTAGATCTTGCAATCGAGTCTTTTAGTTTCTTGTTTTACCACTAGTTTAGTTTATAAAAGAAAATTACAAAAAAATGGAATTGAGTTTGTCTCATACGGTTCACCTTTTTAATATCTTTCGTGAGTATGATGGAAATGATAATTGTGCTCAAGTGCTAGAAGAAGAAATCTATAAAATGTTTGGCACTAAATATTTGAATGATGAGCATGATTGCAATGTTGTTAGTATGAATTCCTTAAATATCCATGATGCTAATGATATGCAAAGCCACAAGCTTGGGGAAGCTATGTTTGATGAAGATGATATTTTTTGTCCCCCAAGTTTTGATGAGCAAATTTATTATGATAAAAGCATGCCTCCTATCTATGATGATTATTGTGATGACACGTATGCTTTAAAGAATAATGATAACCATGAAACTTGTCATCTTGATCTTAATTTTCAATCACATGATAGTTATTTTGTTGAATTTTCTCCCACTATTATTCATGAGAAGAATTTTGCTTGTGTGGAGAGTAGTAAATTTTCTATGCTTGTAGATCATGAAAAGAATTTTTTAGGTGCTGGTTATATTGTTGAATTCATTCATGATGCTGCTGAAAATTATTATGAGGGAGGAATATATGCTTGTAGGAATTGCAATAATATCAAGTTTCCTCTCTATGTGCTTAAAGTTTTGAAGTTTTGCTTGCTTTACCTTCCTATGCAAGTTGATTCTTGTTCCCATAAGTTGTTTGCTTACAAAATCCCTATGCATAGGAAGTGGGTTAGACTTAAATGTTCTATTCATATTCTTCATGATGCTCTCTTTATGTTTCAATTCTTATCCTTTATGTGAGCATCATTGAAATCATCATGCCTAGCTAGAGGCATTAAACGATAGCGCTTGTTGGGAGGCAACCCAACTTTATTTTTATTCCTTGCTTTTTGTAACTGTTAAGTAATAAATAATTCATCTAGCCTCTGTTTAGATGTGGTTTTATGCTTTTAATTAGTGTTTGTGCCAAGTATAACCTTTGGGAAGACTTGGGAAAAGTCTTGTTGATCATGCTGTCAAAAACATAAACTTTAGCGCTCACGAGAATTGCTGCCATTTTTTATTGGAGAGTGATATTTAGTTAATTCTTTTTTCAGATGATTAATAGATAAATTCCTCAGGTCCAGCAATTTATTTGAGAATTTTATGAGTTCATAAGTGTACATTTGATCCAGATTACTACAGACTATTCTGTTTTTGACAGATTTTGTTTTCGATGTGTTGTTTGCTTATTTTGATGAATGTATGAGTAGTATCAGAGGGTTTGAACCATAGATAAGTCGGAATATAGTAGATATTACACCAATATGAATTTAGAATGAGTTCACAACAGTACCTAAGTGGTGATTTATTTTCTTATACTAACGGAGCTTACGAGTTTTCTGTTAAGTTTTGTGTTGTGAAGTTTTCAAGTTTTGGGTAAAGATTCGATGGATTATAGAATAAGGAGTGGCAGGCATCCCCTCTTTCGTCTTCGTTCATCGGTAACTTTACTTGGAGCTATATTTTTATTTACCACGTGATGTGTTTTGCTTGGAGCGTCAATTTATTTTGTTAGGATTTGCTTGCTGTTATCTAGAACAATGTTTTGCATATTTTATTCCAATAAAAGTGGCATTGTGTAACGCCCACGATGCGGCTATATCTCCCACGTGTCGGAGCACGACTTAGAGGCATAACCGCATTGTAAGCAATGTCGCAAGTGAGGTAATCTTCACACACCCATGTAATACATAAGGGAAAGAGATACATAGTTGGCTTACAATCGCCACTTCACACAATACATGAATAAAGCATTACATCAACTAGATACAATCAAGGTCCGACTACGGAACCAAAATAAAAGAAGACTACCCCAAATTCTACACTGATCCCCGATCGTCCCAACTGGGCTCCACTACTGATCGACTAAAATGAAACAACACAAAGGACAAGCAAACTAGTTTTGGAAGTATCTGT
This sequence comes from Triticum aestivum, assembly GCF_018294505.1. Lineage (NCBI taxonomy): Eukaryota > Viridiplantae > Streptophyta > Magnoliopsida > Poales > Poaceae > Triticum > Triticum aestivum. The sequence goes on from NC_057803.1 coordinate 505,066,861, forward strand.
GAGCCACGGGGACTCATCAATCTCACACCCACGTGATCAAGACTATTTAAGCTTATGGGTAAGGTAAGAGGTATGAGGTGGAGCTGCAGCAAGCGACTAGCATGTATGGTGGCTGACATACGCAAATGAGAGCAAGAAGAGAAGGCAAAGCACGGTCGAGAATCTATGATCAAGAAGTGATCCAAGACTACTTACGTCAAGCATAACTCCAACACCGTGTTCACTTCCCGGACTCCGCCGGAAAGAGACCATCACGGCAACACACACGGTTGATGCATTTCAAATAAGATAAGTTTCAGGTTTTCTAGAACCATACATTAACCAATTCCCATCTGCCCATAACCGCGGGCACGACTTTCGAAAGTTCAAATCCCTGCAGGGGTGTCCCAACTTAGCCCATCACAAGCTCCCACGGTCAACGAAGGATATTCCTTCTCCCAAGACAACCCGACCAGACTCGGAATCCCGGTTACAAGACATTTCGACAATGGTAAAACAGGACCGGCAAAGCCACCCAGATGTGCCGACAAATCCCGATAGGAGCTGCACATATCTCGTTCTTAGGGCACACCGGATGAGCCAGACGTCGGGTAGGCCAGTCCAGAGTTGCCCCTGGTAGCTCCGGACATCGCTCAGTTGGACCAACACTAAGAGAAGCACTGGCCCGGGGGGGTTAAAATAAAGATGACCCTTGAGCCGGCCGACCCAAGGGAAATAAAAGGCTAGGTGGCAAATGGTAAAACCAATGTTTGGCCTTGCAGGAGGAGTTTTATTCAAGGCGAACTATCAAGGGGTTCCCATTATAACCCAACCGTGTAAGTAACGCAAAATCCGGGAACATAACACCGATATGACGGAAACTAGGGCGGCAAGAGTGGAACAAAACACCAGGCATAAGGCCGAGCCTTCCACCCTTTACCAAGTATATAGATGCATTAAGTAAATAAGATATATTGTGATATCCCAACAATAAACATGTTCCAACAAGGAACAAACTCCAATCTTCACCTGCAACTAGCAACGCTATAAGAGGGGCTGAGCAAAGCGGTAACATAGCCAAACAACGGTTTGCTAGGACAAGGTGGGTTAGAGGCTTGGCTTAACAATATGGGAGGCATGATATAGCAAGTGGTAGGTATCGCAGCATAGGCATAGCAAAAGAGCGAGCAACTAGCAAGCAAAGATAGAAGTGATTTCGAGGGTATGGTCATCTCGCCTGAAATCCCGCAAGGAAGAAGAACGAGTCCATGACGGAGACAAACGGATGTAGTCGAACGGGTGCTCACAAACGCGACGTTATCGGAACCAACCCGAAGACGCAACACCGGAAAGAAGCACACAACATAGTATACAACCACCACATAAACATGGCATGATGCACAACCAAGTATGATGCATGTCTAGTTTAAATATGCATGGCATGACAAAGTGCACAAACAACTCTACAAGTTAAGTGGAGCTCAATGTGCAACGAGTTGCATATTGATGGAACACCACATCAATTATTTAGTTCTCTCCCGTTTAAATACCCAACAATATTAAATGTTGTTAAATATGGCAAGAGAAGAAGCAAAAGTAAAACCTCTATCTAAACAAGTTTAAATGAGGCCGGAACAAACAACAATTCCGGTAAATCCCCATATGCATTTAGCAATTTAAAGCAAACGACAATTTTAAACATTTTAATTGTTGTTATCATGATGCGGGTGACATGTGCAAGTTTATGCAATTTTTATTAAAAGTTGATAAGAGCATTAAGAAGCATTTGTCACCATGGTGGAAAGAAAGGGTGCCACGGCGACGAATCTGAAAATGATGCCACGACACCATATCGGTTCCGGTAGCTCACGGAGATACCGATGCAATGGAAGCAAGGGTGCGGATGTTCGGAACATGCTAGAGATGGTGGGGTGATCCCGGATTCCGGGTGTCCCACGAGTTGGCGACCAGGAAACAAGTGACAATTTGGAGATGGTGCAAACATGAGCATCTCAAACACCGCAAGCATTCGTTCACGGACTTCGTCTCGGGGTTATACCTTCGAAGCGTGCAAATGAGATGGTTCGGGTTCGATGGGACGTAGTGGTACTTTCGGTCCTCGGCGATAGAAGAGGTACAGACGTTCTCAAGGCACTTGTCGGTCCGAACTTGGTGTAGTTGTACATGGCAAACGTAATGGTACTCAGAGTCTTGTCAAACCCAAGCGACGGTAGTCGTACACGACGCGTTGTGGAAGTAGTTATACTCGCGACTTCGGCGACGGTAGTCGCTCGGGGTCTTGGCGGTTCGTCGTGTAGCCGTACATGTTCGACGTGGTACACGATTCAAAGTCATGCATGTCCCGTAGATGTTCAGGGTCACCGTGAGGAACTTGTCGAATCCAGGGTCTTAGTCGTCGGTAGTGGTACACGTTTCGAAGGTGAACTTGACGAACTCGAATCCCTTCAGGGTTGTCGTGGTACTTGGGGTCTTCGGACCCGCCGGTCTCGTTCTTGCGACAATAGTTGAACTTGAAGTTATTGGTTCATGGGTCTTTGGCGACGGTAGTCGTTCCAGGCATCGGGCGTCGAGGTACTTAGCGTTCTTAGCGATTCCGAAAATGAAGGTAGAGGTACTTGACGCGTCACCGTGATGTCGTACACTTGTCGGAATAGATGGCACATCCAAAACGAAGCAACATCAAAAAAAGGCCTCGGGTCTTCGTGGTCATGACGAGAGGCGCCCTGGATGGAGGTGTGAGCAGAGGATGAACGGAACACGGTGGTGCAACAGTAGCTAGCGAGGCGTGATGGAGGTCTCGCGCGGTCTGACAGTGGAAAACAGCGGCAGTTTGGCGAGGACGTAGGCACCTAGCGCGGCTCGGGACTCCGGCGAAGGGAAAAGGGAGGCAGCGACCTGCTCCTCGCGGCGCTCCGGTGAGCCCGGGGCTCCGGCAAAGAAAGAGATGGTGCGCTGGACGAGGGGTCGCCGGACCTAGCGACTCCTGACGACGGTGATCTCCGGGGCTGATGTAGGGGACTAGGGCAGGAGGCCGAACGGAGGAAGGTGGCGTTGTCCCGCGGCTGGAGGGCGGCATGGCGCAAGACCTGTGGGCGCTGGAGGCGACGCTGGTCCTCGGGCGATGACGAGGAGGAGGCCGGGGTTGCAGAAGGCGGCGGCGCGGCCTGGAGCAAGGAAGTAGAGGCCGGTGGCGCGAGGGAAGTTCCCGCAGCGACGGGCACCGGCGAATGGAGGCGGCAGCGGAGGACGACGCTCTCCTTGCGGCGAGGTGGCGGCCCGAGCAAGGAGACGAGCACGGGAGGTCGGCGGCTGTGGGCGACGAAGCAGCAGAAGCGCGGGCGCCAGGCCATGGCGACGGAGAGACGAGGCTGGGGCGATAGAGAGGTGCGGGGGTTGAGGGGATCAGGCGCGGGCTCTCCTCTCGAGTGCGATGCGTGTGAGTGGCGGCGGTGTGGGAGGACGAGAGGGAGAGGCTTGCTGGTCCTAGGGTTAGGTGTAGGTGGGGGCTGGGCCTTAGAGGCCAGCGCTGGAGTTTGGCCTTGGGCCGCACTGGACCAGTGGCTTGCTGGGACTGGGCTTCCATCCCTCTCCACTAATACTAAAACTTAATAGGAAAACTTGCAAACTTGCAAACTTGCAAAGAAAAGTGAAGGGGTAGAGCTGGAATCCCAACAAGTGACATATATTTTTCTGGAGGCAGAAAAATATAGAGGATTTAATGAAGATGGTAGGAGAGAGTTTAGAAGATACAAATTCAAATGAGTTTGAATAAAACTCAAACTTTTTGAATTTGGAAGCTATTTAATAGGGACCAAAAGAGATGAGATTTAAACTGGTAACCCTACATAAATAGCATGATTTAGGGGCAGAAGCTGGACATTTATGGATAAAGTAAAATTGCAACTCAATTTTACTAAAAGGCTCCAAGGAATAAAAAAATGAGTTGGATAAAAAGGGAATTTGAAGAATGGTGCAAATGTGTTATGGGTGATTCCAAGACAACGGAAATGGATTAAAATAGCTCCCTAAATATTGGGAGGATATGTTATAAAGAGAATCACCATGTGAATTCCCTCGGTTTAAATGGATCGAAGATCCATACGGTTTATTTAGTTGAGTTTTAAAACGGGTTGCATGGTGACATGATGCAATGAACATGATGCAAAGATGAAATGCAACGGACCAAACAAATCACACGACGAAACCCAGAAACCCTGGAAGGCATCTGAAGCTCCGGTCTTGGGGCGTCACACATTGATAGCCTTTACTATGCCTATGTTACAAGTATACATGTTGTTGTTTGAAAACAGAAAGTTTACTGCTGTTGCAATAATTCCCTAGAAAAGTCAGAATGCGATAAAATGTTGAAACCTTTTGCATATTAAGCTCTGATAAATTTACTACAGTGGGAATTTTCTTTTATAATTTTTGGAGCTAGGAAACTATGGATGTTGCAGCATTCTTTACAGACTATCCTGTTTAGGCAGATTGTTGTTATGTTTGCATTGTTTGCATATGTTTGCTTCTTTAATGATTCTATTTGAGGATAGGACTATTAAATATGCAGAGGCATTTAGTATTCAATGTTGAATAATAATTTTAGTGATTTGCTACAGTAGAGTATGATAAGGTTTTTGCAATGGTTTATACTAACTTATCTCACGAGTCCTTGTTGAGTTTTGTGTGGATGAAGCTTTTGAGATTTAGGGAGACCTTGATATGAGAGGAATTAAGGAGACACAAAAGCTCAAGCTTGGGGATGCCCAAGGCACCCCAAGATAATATTTCAAGAAGTCTCAAGCGTCTAAGCTTGGGGATGCCCCGGTTGGCATCCCACCTTTCTTCTTCAACAACTATCGGTTAGTTTCGGTTGATCCTAAGTTTTTGCTTCTTCACATGATGTTTCCATTCTTAGAATGTCATTTTATTTTGCTTTGCTTGCTGTTTGAATAGAATACCAAGATCTGAAATTATGAAATGTTAGAGAGTCTTCACATAGTTGCATAATTATTCGACTACTCATTGATCTTCACTTATATCTTTCGGAGTAGTTTGTCATTTGCTCTAGTGCTTCACTTATACCTTTTAGAGCATGGTGGTAGTTTTATTTTGAAGAAATAGATGAACTCTCATGCTTCACTTATATTATTTTGAGAGTCTTAAATAGCATGGTAATTTGCTTAAAATCCTAATATGCTAGGTATATAAGATTAATAATAAAATTCTCTTATGAGTATGTTGAATACTAAGAAAAGTTTGATGCTTGATGATTGTTTTGAGATATGGAGATAATAATATCAAAGTCGTGCTAGTTGAGTAGTTGTGAAATTGAGAAATGCTTGTGTTGAAGTTTGCAAGTCCCGTAGCATGCACGTATGGTAAACGTTATGTAACAAATTTGAAACATGAGGTGTTATTTGATTGTCTTCCTTATGAGTGGCGGTCGGGGACGAGCGATGGTTTTTTCCTACCAATCTATCCACCTAGGGCATGCACGTAGTACCGAGGTTTTTGATGACTTGTAGATTTTTGCAATAAGTATGTGAGTTCTTTATGACTAATGTTGAGTCCATGGATTATACGCACTCTCACCCTTCCATCCTTGCTAGCCTCTTCGGTACCGTGCATTGCACTTTCTCACATTGAGAGTTGGCGCAAACTTCGCCGGTGCATCCAAACCCCGTGATATGATACGCTCTGTCACACATAAACCTCCTTATATCTTCCTCAAAACAGCCACCGTACCTACCAATTATGGCATTTCCATAGCCATTCCGAGATATATTGCCATGCAACTTTCCACCATTCCGTTTATCATGACACATTCATCATTGTCATATTGCTTAGCATGATCATGTAGTTGACATAGTATTTGTGGCAAAGTCACCGTTCATAATTCTTTCATACTTGTCACTCTTGATTCATTGCATATCCCGGTACACCGCCAGAGGCATCCATATAGAGTCATACTTTGTTCTAGTATCGAGTTGTAATCATTGAGTTGTAAATAAATAGAAGTGTGATGATCATCATTCAATAGAGCATTGTCCCCAAAAAAAGAGAAAGGCCAAAGAAAAAAAAGAAGGCCCAAAAAAGGAAAATAAATAAAAAGGGACAATGTTACTATCCTTTTACCACAGTTGTGCTTCAAAGTAGCACCATGATCTTCATAGTAGAGTCTCTCATATTATCACTTTCATATACTAGTGGGAATTTTTCATTATAGAACTTGGATTGTATATTCCAACAATGGGCCTCCTCAAGTGCCCTAGGTCTTCGTGAGCAAGCAAGTTGGATGCACACCCACTTAGTTTCTTTTGTTGAGCTTTCATACATTTATAGCTCTAGTGCATCCGTTGCATGGCAATCCCTACTCCTTGCATTAACATCAATCGATGGGCATCTCCATAGCCCATTGATTGGCCTCATTGATGTGAGACTTTCTCCTTTTTTTGTCTTCTCCACATAACCCCCTCATTATTCTATTCCACCCATAGTGCTATATCCATGGCTCGCGCTCATGTATTGCGTGAAAGTTTATAGGTTTGAGATTACTAAAGTATGAAACAATTGCTTGGCTTGTCATCGGGGTTGTGCATGATGAGAGCATTCTTGTGTGATGAAAATGGAGCATGACTAAACTATATGATTTTGTAGGGATGAACTTTCTTTGGCCATGTTATTTTGAGAAGACATAATTGCTTAGTTAGTATGCTTGAAGTATTATCATTTCTATGTCAACATGAACTTTTGTCTTGAATCTTTCGGATCTGAATATTCATACCACAATTAAGAAGAATCACATTGAAATTATGCCAAGTAGCACTCTGCATCAAAAATTCTGTTTTTATCATTTACCTACTCGAGGACGAGCAGGAATTAAGCTTGGGGCTTGGGGATGCTGTTACGTCTCCAACGTATCTATAATTTTTGATTGCTCCATGCTATATTATTTACTGTTTTGAATGTTTATGGGCTTTATAATACACTTTTATATCATTTTTTGGGACTAACCTATTAACCCAGAGCCCAGTGCCAGTTTCTGTTTTTACCCTGTTTTAGGGTTTCGAAGAAAAGGAAAATCAAACGGAGTCCAATTGACCTGAAACTTCACGGAACTCATTTTTGGAAGGAAAGAAGCCCAGAAGACTTGGAGTGCACGTCGGGGGATTTGCGAGGAGGTCACAAGGCAGGGGGGCGCGCCCACCCCCCCTGGGCGCGCCCTCCACCCTCGTGAGCCCCTCGTGCCCCCCCTGACGTACTTCTTCCACCTATATATCTCCATATACCCTAAAAACATCCGGGAGCACAATAGATCGGGAGTTCTGCCTCCAGAAGCCTCCGTAGCCACTGAAAGCCAATCTAGACCCATTCCGGCGCCCTGCCGGAGGGGGAATCCTTCTCCGGTGGACATCTTCATCATCCCGGTGCTCTCCATGACGAGGAGGGAGTAGTTCTCCCTCGGGGCTGAGGGTATGTACCAGTAGCTATGTGTTTGATCTCTCTCTCTCTCTCTCGTGTTCTTGATTTGGCACGATCTTGAAGTATCGCGAGCTTTGCTATTATAGTTGGATCTTATGTTTCTCCTCCCTCTCTACTCTGGCACACGTTTTCGTCGTGATTCTCCGGTAGAAACTTTGGGGCACTCTGTGAGGTCCTTTGTGTTGGTTGAATAGATGAATCTGAGATTGTGTGATGCATATCGTATAATCATGCCCACGGATACTTGAGGTGACATTGGAGTATCTAGGTGACATTAGGGTTTTGGTTGATTTGTGTCTTAAGGTGTTATTCTAGTATGAACTCTAGGGCTATTTGTGACACTTATAGGAATAGCCCAACGGATTGATTGGAAAGAATAACTTTGAGGTGGTTTCGTACCCTACCATAATCTCTTCGTTCGTTCTCCGTTATTAGTGACTTTGGAGTGACTCTTTGTTGCATGTTGAGGGATAGTTATGTGATCTAATTATGATATTATTGTTGAGAGGACTTGCACTAGCAAAAGTATGAACCCTAGGCCCTATTTACCATCATTTCAATACCCTTTACGCTCACTTTTACCATTAGTTACCTTGCTGTTTTTATAATTTCAGATTACAAATACCTTTATCTACCATCCATATACCACTTGTATCACCATCTCTTCGCCGAACTAGTGCACCTATACAATTTACCATTGTCTTAGGTGTGTTGGGGACACAAGAGACTCTTTGTTATTTGGTTGCAGGGTTGCTTGAGAGAGACCATCTTCATCCTACGCCTCCTACAGATTGATAAACCTTAGGTCATCCACTTGAGGGAAATTTGCTACTATCCTACAAACCTCTACACTTGGAGGCCCAACAACGTCTACAAGAAGAAGGTTGTGTAGTAGACATCAAGCTCTTTTCTGGCGCCGTTGCCGGGGAGGTTAGCGTTTGAAGGTATAACTTTAGATCTTGCAATAGAGTCTTTTAGTTTCTTGTTTTATCACTAGTTCAGTTTATAAAAGAAAATTACAAAAAAATGGAATTGAGTTTGTCTCATACGCTTCACCTTTTTAATATCTTTCGTGAGTATGATGGAAAGGATAATTGTGCTCAAGTGCTAGAAGAAGAAATCTATAAAATGTTTGGCACTAAATATTTGAATGATGAGCATGATTGCAATGTTGTTAGTATGAATTCCTTGAATATCCATGATGCTAATGATATGCAAAGCCACAAGCTTGGGGAAGCTATGTTTGATGAAGATGATATTTTTTGTCCCCCAAGTTTTGATGAGCAAATTTATTATGATAAAAGCATGCCTCCTATCTATGATGATTATTGTGATGACACGTATGCTTTAAAGAATAATGATAACCATGAAACTTGTCATCTTGATCTTAATTTTCAATCACATGATAGTTATTTTGTTGAGTTTGCTCCCACTATTATTCATGAGAAGAATTTTGCTTGTGTGGAGAGTAGTAAATTTTCTATGCTTGTAGATCATGAAAAGAATGTTTTAGGTGCTGGTTATATTGTTGAATTCATTCATGATGCTACTGAAAATTATTATGAGGGAGGAATATATGCTTGTAGGAATTGCAATAATATCAAGTTTCCTCTCTATGTGCTTAAAGTTTTGAAGTTTTGCTTGCTTTACCTTCCTATGCAAGTTGATTCTTGTTCCCATAATTTTTTTGCTCACAAAATACCTATGCATAGGAAGTGGGTTAGACTTAAATGTTCTAGTCATATTCTTCATGATGCTCTCTTTATGTTTCAATTCTTATCCTTTATGTGAGCATCGTTGAAATCATCATGCCTAGCTAGAGGCATTAAACGATAGCGCTTGTTGGGAGGCAACCCAACTTTATTTTTATTCCTTGATTTTTGTTCCTGTTTAGTAATAAATAATTCATCTAGCCTCTGTTTATATGTGGTTTTATGCTTTTAATTAGTGTTTGTGCCAAGTATAACCTTTGGGAAGACTTGGGGAAAGTCTTGTTGATCATGCTGTCAAAAACAGAAAATTTAGCGCTCACGAGAATTGCTGCCATTTTTTATTGGAGAGTGTTATTTAGTTAATTATTTTTGCAGATGATTAATAGATAAATTCCTCAGTTCCAGAAAGTTATTTGAGAATTTTATGAGTTCCAGAAGTATAAGTTTGATCCAGATTACTACAGACTGTTCTGTTTTTGACAGATTCTGTTTTTGATGTGTTGTTTGCTTATTTTGATGAATCTATGAGTAGTATCGTAGGGTATGAACCATAGATAAGTCGGAATATAGTAGATATTACACCAATATGAATTTAGAATGAGTTCACAACAGTACCTAAGTGGTGATTTATTTTCTTATACTAACGGAGCTTACGAGTTTTCTGTTAAGTTTTGTGTTGTGAAGTTTTCAAGTTTTGGGTAAAGATTTGATGGACTATGAAATAAGGAGTGGCAAGAGCCTAAGCTTGGGGATGCCCAGGGCACCCCAAGGTAATATTCAAGGACAACCAAGAGCCTAAGCTTGGGGATGCCCCGGAAGGCATCCCCTCTTTCGTCTTCGTTCATCGGTAACTTTACTTGGAGCTATATTTTTATTTACCACACGATGTGTTTTGCTTGGAGCGTCAATTTATTTTGTTAGGATTTGCTTGCTGTTATCTATAACAATGTTTTGCATCTTTTATTCCAATAAAAGTCGCATTGTGTAACGCCCACGATGCGACTATATCTCCCACGTGTCGGAGCACGACTTAGAGGCATAACTGCATTGTAAGCAATGTCGCAAGTGAGGTAATCTTCACACAACCCATGTAATACATAAGGGAAACAGATACATAGTTGGCTTACAATCGCCACTTCACACAATACATGAATAAAGCATTACATCAACCAGATACAATCAAGGTCCGACTACGGAACCAAAATAAAAGAAGACTACCCCAAATTCTACATAGATCCCCGATCGTCCCAACTGGGCTCCACTACTGATCGACTAAAACGAAACAACACAAAGGATAAGATCTTCATCGAGCTCCTCCTGAGCTCAGTTGCGTCACCTGCACGGTATCATCGGCACCTGCAAACTGGTTTTGGAAGTATCTGTGAGTCACGGGGACTCAGCAATCTCACACCCTCGTGATCAAGACTATTTAAGCTTATGGGTAAGGTAAAAGGTATGAGGTGGAGCTGCAGCAAGCGACTAGCATGTATGGTGGCTGACATACGCAAATGAGAGCGAGAAGAGAAGGCAAAGCACGGTCGAGAATCTATGATCAAGAAGTGATCCAAGACTACTTACGTCAAGCATAACTCCAACACCGTGTTCACTTCCCGGACTCCAACGGAAAGAGACCATCACGGCAACACACGCGGTTGATGCATTTTAAATAAGATAAGTTTTAGGTTTTCTACATACGGACATTAACAAATTCCCATCTGCCCATAACCGCAGGCACGGGTTTCGAAAGTTCAAATCCCTGCATGGGTGTCCCAACTTAGCCCATCACAAGCTCTCACGGTCAATGAAGGATATTCATTCTCCCAAGACAACCTGATCAGACTCGGAATCCCGGTTACAAGACATTTCGACAATGGTAAAACAAGACCAACAAAGCCACCCAAATGTGCCGATAAATCCCGATAGGAGCTGCACATATCTCGTTCTCAAGGCACACCAGATGAGCCAGACGCCGGGTAGGCCAGCCCAGAGTTGCCCCGGTAGCTCCGGACATCGCTCAGTTGGACCAACACTTAGAGAAGCACTGGACCGGGGGGATTAAAATAAAGATGACCCTTGAGCCGGCCGACCCAAGGGAAAGAAAAGGCTAGGTGGCAAATGGTAAAACCAATGTTGGGCCTTGCTGGAGGAGTTTTATTCAAGGCGAACTATCAAGGGGTTCCCATTATAACCCAACTGTGTAAGGAACGCAAAATCCGGGAATATAATACCGATATGATAGAAACTAGGGCGGCAAGAGTGGAATAAAACACCAGGCATAAGGCCGAGCCTTCCACCCTTTACCAAGTATATAGATGCATTAAGTAAATAAGATATATTGTGATATCCCAACAATAAACATGTTCCAACAAGGAACAAACTCCAATCTTCACCTGCAACTAGCAACGCTATAAGAGGGGCTGAGCAAAGCGGTAACATAGCCAAACAACGGTTTGCTAGGACAAGGTGGGTTAGAGGCTTGGCTTAACAATATGGGAGGCATGATATAGCAAGTGGTAGGTATCGCAGCATAGGCATAGCAAAAGAGAGAGCAACTAGCAAGCAAAGATAGAAGTGATTTCGAGGGTATGGTCATCTTGCCTGAAATCCTGCAAGGAAGAAGAACGAGTCCATGAAGGAGAGAAACAGACGTAGTCGAACGGGTCCTCACAAACGCGACGTTATCAGAACCAACCCAAAGACGCAACACTGGAAAGAAGCACACAACATAGTAAACAACCACCACATAAACATGGCATGATGCACAACCAAGTATGATGCATGTCCGGTTTAAATATGCATGGCATGACAAAGTGCACAAACAACTCTACAAGTTAAGTGGAGCTCAATATGCGACGAGTTGCATATTGACGGAACACCACATCAATTATTTAGTTCTCTCCCATTTAAATACCCAACAATATTAAATGTTGTTAAACATGGCAAGAGAAGAAGAAAAAGTAAAACCTCTATCTAAACAAGTTTAAATGAGGCCGGAACAAACAACAATTCCGGTAAATCCCCATATGCATTTAGCAATTTAAAGCAAACAACAATTTTAAACATTTTAATTGTTGTTATCATGATGCGGGTGACATGTGCAAGTTTATGCAATTTTTATTAAAAGTTGATAAGAGCATTATGAAGCATTTGTCACCGTGGTGGAAAGAAAGGGTGCCACGGCGACGAATCTGAAAATGATTCCACGACACCATATCGGTTCCGGTAGCTCACGGAGATACCGATGCAAAGGAAGCAAGGGTGTGGATGTTCGGAACATGCTAGAGATGGTGGGGTGATCCCGGATTCCGGGTGTCCCACGAGTTGGTGACAAGGAAACGAGTGACAATTTGGACACGGTGCAAACACGGGCATCTCAAACATCGCAAGCATTCATTCACGGACGTCGTCTCGGGGTTATACCTTCAAAGCGTGCAAATGAGATGGTTCGGGTTTGATGGGACATAGTGGTACTTTCGGTCCTCGGCAACGGAAGAGGTACAGACGTTCTCAAGGCACTTGTCGGTCCGGACTTGGTGTAGTTGTACATGGCAAACGTAGTGGTACTCGGAGTCTTGTCAAACCCAAGCGACGATAGTCGTACACGACACATTGTGGAAGTAGTTGTACTCGCGACTTCGGCGGTGGTAGTCGTTCGGGGTCTTGGCGGTTCGTCGTGTAGCCGTACATGTTCGACGTGGTACACGGTTCGAAGTCGTGCATGTCCCGTAGATGTTCAGGGTCACCGTGAGGAACTTGTCGAATCCAGGGTCTCAATCGTCGGTAGTGGTACACGTTTCGAAGGTGAACTTGACGAACTCGAATCCCTTCGGGGTTGTCGTGGTACTTGGGGTCTTCGGACCCGCCGGTCTCGTTCTTGCGACAATAGTTGAACTTGAAGTTATTGGTTCATGGCTCTTTGGCGACGGTAGTCGTTCCAGGCATCGGGCGTCGAGGTACTTGGCGTTCTTAGCGATTCCGAAAATGAAGGTAGAGGTACTTGACGCGTCACCGTGATGTCGTACACTTGCCGGAAAGGATGGCACATCCAAAACGAAGCAACACCAAAAAAAGGCCTCGCGTCTTCGTGGTCATGACGAGAGGCGCCCTCGATGGAGGTGTGAGCAGAGGATGAACGGAACACGGTGGTGCAATAGTAGCTAGCGAGGCGTGGTGGAGGTCTCGCGCGGTCTGACAGGGGAAAACAGCAGCAGTTTGGCGAGGACGCAGGCACCAAGCACGGCTTGGGACTCCGGCGAAGGGAAAAGGGAGGCAGCGACCTACTCCTCGCGGAGCTCCGGTGAGCCCGGGGCTCCGGCAAAGAAAGAGATGGTGCGCTGGACGAGGGGTCGCCGGACCTAGCGACTCCCGACGACGGTGATCTCCGGGGCTGATGTAGGGGACTAGGGCAGGAGGCCGAACGGAGGAAGGCGGCACTGTCCCGCGGCTGGAGGGCGGCATGGCGCAGGACTTGTGGGCGTTGGAGGCGACGCCGGTCCTCGAGCAATGACGAGGAGGAGGCCGGGGTTGCAGAAGGCAGCGGCGCGGCCTGGAGCAAGGAAGCAGAGGCCGGTGGCGCGAGGGAAGTTCCCGCGGCAACGGGCACCGGCGAATGGAGGCGGCGACGGAGGACGACGCTCTCCTTGCGGCGAGGTGGCGGCCCGAGCAAGGAGACGAGCACGGGAGGTCGGCGGCTGCGGGTGACGAAGCAGCAGAAGCGTGGGCGCCCGGCCATGGCGACGGAGAGACGAGGCTGGGGCGACAGAGAGGTGCGGGGGTTGAGGGGATCAGGCACGGGCACTCCTCTCGAGTGCGATGCGTGTGAGTGGCGGCGGTGTGGGAGGACGAGAGGGAGAGGATTGCTGGGCCTAGGGTTAGGTGTAGGTGGAGGCTGGGCCTTAGAGGCCAGCGCTGGAGTTTGGCCTTGGGCCGCACTGGACCAGTGGCTTGCTGGGACTGGGCTTCCATCTCTCTCCACTAATACTAAAACTTAATAGGAAAACTTGCAAACTTGCAAAGAAAAGTGAAGGGGTAGAGCTGGAATCCCAACAGGTGACATATATTTTTCTGGAGGCAAAAAAATATAGAGGATTTAATGAAGATGGTAGGAGAGAGTTTAGAAGATACAAATTCAAATGAGTTTGAATAAAACTCAAACTTTTTGAATTTGGAAGCTATTTAAATAGGGACCAAAAGAGATGAGATTTAAACTGGTAACCCTACATAAATAGCATGATTTAGGGGCAGAAGCTGGACATTTATGGATAAAGTAAAATTGCAACTCAATTTTACTAAAAGGCTCCAAGGAATAAAAAATGAGTTGGATAAAAAGGGAATTTGAAGAATGGTGCAAATGTGTTATGGGTGATTCCTAGACAACGGAAATGGATTAAAATAGCTCCCTAAATATTGGGAGGATATGTTATAAAGAGAATCACCATGTGAATTCCCTCGGTTTAAATGGATCGAAGATCCATACGGTTTATTTAGTTGAGTTTTAAAACGGGTTGCATGATGACATGATGCAATGCACATGATGCAAAGATGAAATGCAACGGACCAAATAAATCACACGACGAAACCCGGAAACCCTAGAAGGCATCTATAGCTCTGGTGTTGGGGCGTCACAACACTCCACCACTACGAGAGGATCTCGTCCCGAGATCTAGGATGGCACCGGAGGGAAAACGGAAGAGAAAGAGAAGAGGTAAAACTAAGTTGCTTCTTTGACAAACGAGTGAAACCAAAGAACCGTGAAAGGTTAAACCATTTCGAGAAAAGAATACAACAGAGATGAGCGAAGTTGAAAACACTCCGTTAGGAAAGAGGAACAAGGAACATTACTAGAACCTTGTAGGTTGAAAGACATAAGAAAAGGGTTGCAATGGACAAGAAGTACATGCAAGCACTCCGGTGGAAACGAGATGTATAAGGAACTATAAGGATCAATTACGACAACACTCCGGTTAAACAAGATAGAGAAGGAATAAAAATGATATAAATTGGACAACACTCCGACTGTAAATGAAAGGAATTGAACAAGATCTTGACAAAACAAGATGATGGGTCGAAGAGAGAAACATCACAAAGCCTCCGAGAGAAAGAATCGAGGATCGATCATTGGAATGAAAGGATGCATAAGAAAATGACAACTTCTACCACCAAAGAGCTTGGAGAGCACCCTTCCAAGAAGGTTATAATGGAGTTGTTTGAAAAAAATCAGCAACGAAACGAATAAACTTGTAGTGGGCTTATGGAAAACATCTCAAAATTATGCGGTGAAATTCTGCCACTAACGGAAACAATAGATTGGATTGAAATGAACAAGAAGACGAGAAACTTATTTCTTCGGGAGGATAAATGAAGAACTTGGGTCAATTATACACCTCACAATAGCAAAATCCTAAGGGAAAGCTTTAGATGAAACATAACCCAAGATAACTCCAACGAAGAGGTTGATGGATTTAAAATATCTCATTCTTGACAACATGTGAATCATGAAACATGAACTCAAATTATCAAGAATGACATAATACCACCTCCAATGATCAGTAGAAAGAATTGCACTCCGGATTGCAAGATGAATAAAGCTTGAGCTCCTCTGAAAAGAATCTCAATGAACACTTCGAAAAGGAATTAAATCTTTGATGAACCATCGTGTAGAACCTCCATGAAGAACTCCGGTAACAAAAGAATGATCAATCGAAATGAAAGAGAAGTTGAAAACACACGGCGAAGACTTGCAATGAATAGATGGATTTTCACGATGATATAACCGAGAAAACTTGGAACTCTGGGAAAAGAAAAGATGAAACAATAGAAACTGAGAATTTGATGACACTCCGGAATAAGGAATTGAATTCAGTCGATGAAACAAGAATAAGGATTATGTTATGCGTATCCTTCACCAATTTAATTGATGACAAGCAACGGATTTGGCACACTACTTATTCTCGTAGCAAGGATGAAGATAGATATAGCGCCAACTTGGGAAGGTCTTCAATGAACCGCCGGTAGGATTGGAACAACGAATGTGTCGGATTTCGGGTTCCAGCAGACCCTTGAGGTTTGAACACTGGGGTGCACGCGGAGATTTCGCTTCCTACCTACCTGCACCCCTCCGCCTCGCTAAGATCTAAGCAATGGAAAGAACAACACGAATGACACAGGGTTTATACTGGTTCGGGCCACCGTTGTGGTGTAATACCCTACTCTAGTGTGTGGTGTGGTGGATTGCCTCTTGGGCTGATGATGATGAACAGTACAAGGAAGAACAGCTTCGCGAGGGTCTGCTCTTGGCTGGGGTGATGAACTGCTAGGAGGAGCTCAGTCACCCTTATCTCTCTCTGCTAGGGTTCTACCAGATCTCTCCCCCCCTCTACTCTGTGGGTGGCTGGTCCTATTTATAGAGGCCCTGGTCCTCTTCCCAAATATTGAGCGGGAAGGGAGCCAACAATGGCGGGCTAATTTGAAGGGGGACAACTAGTACCAGCTATCCTGACAAAGTAGTCTTTGCCTGCACAAAGCTCTGGTGGTGATGCTGTCTTGGGCTCCACAATGACCTCCGTCTTGCAGTCCTCCTGGTCTTGGTCTTGTTGCACCGAAATGGCAACCTTTGCCTAATGCCTCGGTACTCTGCGGCTGCGCTTGCTCCCTTTGCACCAAAGAGGAAAGGAGGACGCTGCGCGGGCTGGCACCCGCCTAGCGCCTTTGGTCGTCTAGTTTACCTTGGTCCCGTGCTGGCCTTGAGGCAGCCTGTGGAAGGTTGTGGTGTCCCGAGTATTCCCTGATTGGATCCGTAGAACCTGCAGCAAAACATCCTCCTGAGAGGATGCAGCGGCGGCAGTCTGGGCTGCACGCAAGCTAGGCCTGACTCGGCTCGCGAGGGGCTCATGAGGGGAGGCAGCTGAGGCGAAGTGGTAACCAAAACGCAAGAAATTGCTCGAACGAGACTAAGCACCCCTTGCCCGAACACACGCAAATCTCAAATTCGAATCCAACTTGAATCCAGCGGGGGAAAGCGACAGCCAAAGGGAAAAGCAACGAAAGCAGACAAAAGGCCGCGTCCGGCACCTAATCTAGTCTTGGACGTCTTCTCACCAGCGCAGAGCTAAGCGCTGCCACTGGGCGTGGGAGGGAGCCCCAGGGCCTGAGGCCGGCACCCCTGAGACTCTGGGGCGTGTACAGCCCCACTCATTATTACGTGAGAGTGTCACGGGGCGGCGAGCTTCACAGGCACTGGGCCTTCTTCACAGGTACTGGCCTTGCTTCATATCGCTAGATGAGGGCCCCGCCTTGCGCCACACTCTAGTGCCATCAATGACGACCGGAAACCAGGACGTCGCCGATGGGGTAGAGCGGTCGCCAGCGGTTCCCCCGACGACCACGGGTCCTCCACCAGGGGCAGGGCCTGAGGCACCTCCCCAGCAGAGGGCCTACCTCCTGAGAACACCTTGCTCCGAACGCCGCGGTGGTGATGACGGATCCCGGCCCCTCTCCTGCAGCCCCCTGCGCCCTCCTCCCGAGGCGTAGGAGACTGTGGGAGCGCGGCAGCTGATCACTGTGGCGACCTGCACCTCCTGCGATCCATGGTTAGCGTATGTCTGCTCTTGAAGAATTAGCTGTACCCGATAATCGTTGCCTCCAGCGTGGCCAATGGGACACTCCCGGGGCTCCTGGAAAGGCTCAGCTTCTAGTGCCTCGTCCCCCCAGCTTGGGCTGAGGAGCGAGCCTTGTTCGCTCTCGTGAGGGTGTCCTTGGTCCATCATGAGGGTACGTATTCCTCTGGCGCCGTCATCCCGAAGGCCACGCCGTAGTGCTTCGCGTGCCACGCGGTCCTGCCTGACGCGCCCACTGTGGGGTGGCAGTGCGGCCGGTCCAGTGCTGACAGCTTCACTGGCGTTGGAGTAGCCTTGGAGCCTGCGGGCGCGTGCGGAGCCCCCGTGCGGGCCGCCCTGGGCTTGAGATGGGAGCTGGGTGCAGAAGGGGTGAGCCCCCGAGGCGGCGAAGCCCAGGAGCTCTGCCACCCACTCCAGCAGCACGTCACGGCCGCCCTCCAGCAACTCTCGGGCCTCCGTGAGCGCGGCCCTCGAGTTCGCTTAATCCCGGTGGGTGTACGGTGTCGTGGTCACGGCGTGATTGGAGGCCCTTGCTGCCGACCGTGTCTGCCGCGGTGTGAGAGCTGTTGAAGCCTGTCCGCGTCGCCTGCGGCCCGCAGCGCCCTGCGGACCGCGAGCTGCCTGGGGCGCGGGGTCGCCCGAGGCGAGCGGCTCTGCGCGGGCGGGCCACGCCGCCCATGGATCTGGGTTGCCCGCCTGGTCGCTGGACATGGTGATGACGACGCGGCGGGGCACGAAGCGGTAGAAGGTGGATTCCGGCGCACCCCTACCTGGCGCGCCAAATGTCGGATTTCGGGTTCTGGCAGACCCTTGAGGTTCGAACACTGGGGCGCGCGCGGAGATTTCGCTTCCTACCTACCTGCACCCCTCCGCCTCGCTAAGATCTAAGCAATGGAAATAACAACACGAATGACACAGGGTTTATACTGGTTTGGGCCACCGTTGTGGTGTAATACCCTACTCCAGTGTGTGGTGTGGTCGATTGTCTCTTGGGCTGATGATGATGAACAATACAAGGAAGAACAGCCTCGCGAGGGTCTGCTCTTGGCTGGGGTGATGAACTACTGGGAGGAGCTCAGTCACCCTTATCTCTCTCTGCTAGGGTTCTACCAGATCTCTCCCCCCCCTCTACTCTGTGGGTGGCTGGTCCTATTTATAGAGGCCATGGTCCTCTTCCCAAATATCAAGCAGGAAGGGAGCCAACAATGGCGGGCTAATTTGAAGGGGGATAGCTAGTATCGGCTATCCTGACAAAAGTAGTCTTTGCCTGCACAAAGCTCTGGTGGTGACGCTGTCTTGGGCTCCACAATGACCTCCATCTTGCAGTCCTCCTGGTCTTAGTCTTGTTGCACCGAAATGGCAACCTTTGCCTGATGCCTCGATACTCCGCGGCTGCGCTTGATCCCTTTGCACCAAAGAGGAAAGGAGGACGCTGCGCGGGCTGGCACCCGTCTGGCGCCTTCGGTCATCATGGCTTGCGTCACGGGCACCTCGTGAGGTACCCCGCCTTGATCTCTCCGCCTCCTCGCGAGCCAGCCTGATGAGGCCGTGCCTGAGGAAGCTTCGCGTCGTCCGCCCCGCGAGGCTTGGCCCCTCGCGAGGGTCTTGGGTCTGTGTTGGTGAAGATGGGCCGTGCTGGGCCCCCTTTTGAGCCACGCCGCAGGCCGCAGGCAGGCAAGTCTTGGGACCCCCGTTCCCAGAACACCGACAGTAGCCCCCGGGCCCAAGGCGCACCCGGACTTGGCCGTGCAGGAAGGCGGAAGGGTGAGGGCGAAGCGCCGCGGGCCCTAACAGCATGCGGCCTTGGGCGCCGCGTGGCGGTTGATTGAACGTGGGCGGCACTGCTCCCCCACGCCTTCCGCATTTTGCGCCAAGCTAGGCGGACTCGTAGTTGTACATAGCCGCTCCCCTTTCTGTCGCTCAAGCGCCCTCTGTCCTTCCTCCGCTCGAACTCCAGCTTATGTTTTCGACCCAATCTCGAACTCCCCCCCCTTTTCCATCGCCATGGCTCCGACGAAGAAGGGAAGAGGGAAGAAACCCGTGCCTCCGCCTGGTCCGCCGCCATTGGCGTCCCTCGCCGAGGGCTTAGGCAAGGTCAGCTCGGCTCTGGCCACTATCTTCAACGAATGCGGGAGGACGACGGCCTGGCCCGCGTCCCACTCCTCCATCGACAGGACAGTCATCGAGGTCCCGTATTTCGCCGACGCCCTGTGGGCGGGTCTGGTTCCTCCCTTTTCTGATTTCTTCAATGTCATGCTTTCCCACTATCAGATCCACATGATGCATCTGGGTCCCGAATCCATCACCCTCCTTTCGGTCTTCGCCTTTGTTTGCGAGGCTATGATGGGCATCCTTCCTTCAGTTGCCTTGCTGCGCCACTTCTTCTCGTTGCGCCTTGTCGACCCTACCCAATGCTGGGCGTGCGTGAGCTTCGTTGCCGCGTCTGAGACTGCGGCCTCGGGGATAGACTTCAAGCTCCCCCCGCCCGCGGCTGGGTTTCACGAGCGGTGGCTGTATGTGGACGCAGGGGTGCCCAGCCCCCTGCTATCGAAGCCAACTTCGCCTGCTGTCCCCAATTCGGGCTGGGGCCAGGAGACGCTTGAGAGCCCCCGGCTCGTCTTCATCTAGCACCGCTTCGCGTTCCTGAGGTCGCTCGGCGTGACAGCGCCCAAGGTGGTGAAGGAGTTCCTGCTACGCCGCGTTGCTCCTCTCCAACGCCACTCCTGCCGGATGTGGGCCTTCAGCGGGCGCGATGATTGTATGAGGCTCCAGGAAGAGGACTTGACTCCTGAAGTGCTGAGGACAGCGCTCTTGACCCTGACTAGGGACCCCTACCCTGGCAGCATCCAGCAGGGAGGGGCCTTGCTGTACCTCTGCCAGAGCAAGGGCGATTTTGTGAAGCAGACGCCTATCATTGATGAGTGGGGGCCACGCCCCGCCGGCCTCCAGGGGCCTCGCGAGAACCCAGTGGTGGTGACCACCCTTCCAGTCGGCCAAGGCGGCTCTTCCTCAAGTGGCGGAGCAGGGAGGCATGAGGCGCTAGAGGCCGAGGGGGCTCCCGGCGGGGTGACAGCGTCGGGCGATGCTCATGAGGGAGCGGCTCTTGGGGCCCGTGCCGCTGAGGCTGAGGGTGACGAGCAGCTGCTCTCAGCGCTTGCGACTGAGGCCCCTGAGGCTCCGGCTGCTTCCCTTGGCGAGGCGATTGGCAGCGCGCATCAGGCAGGCGCCCCTGACGCAGATCGCCTTGATGCTCCATCTTCGTCGCAGGTTGATCCCTGCGCCCAACTCTTGGGCCGCTTCCGCGTGGACTTTGAAGCCCTCCGGAAAAGAAGGGAGGCCCTGGGCAACGATTACCCTTGTCGCCTGCTGAAGCGTAGGAAGTACTTCGCCACTGATGAGTAAGCCTTCTCCTTTCCCAGCTCCCGATCCTTCTATCACTCTTACTGACCCTTGCTCCGCAGGCCCCTTCCAGCCGAGCTTGCGGAGATGGCTGAGGTGCCGTCCCCCTTGGCTTCGCCCCCTCCATCACCCTCAAGCGCCCCGAGCAGCAGAGCCCTTGTGGTGAGGGCGACCGAAGAGGCGGACCGTCCCGAGGCGCATCGTGGCCCTGCGCACCTCGCGATCCTCTTCCGCAGGCCTTCTCGTGGCATAGCCAGCCTGCCGTGGGCTTCCCGCCTGGTCGTGGACTGCGATTGGCTGAGGCGCTCCCTACGCCCTACACCTCGGGACGGGCTGGCCCCAGGCCGGGCTTCTGGCGCGCGTGCCCGACCGTCACGAGGGTGCCAGCACCCAGCCCCCAGCCCGGAGGGAGGGTGCTGATTCGTGGCCCTCGGCGCTTTCTTGGGGCATATGATGGCATGGAAGATGTGCTCGAGCGCGCTCGGGAGCGTCGCGCTCTCCGCCAAGGATTTCTTCGAAGGGCGGCTGACGCGGTAAGCCTGCTTGGTGAGGAGCTTGCTGATGAAGATGCGCGCCTTGAGGCCGAGGGCCTGCGCCTGGCTGCAGAGAGGCGCGAGCTGGAGGGTGCCATCGCCCTTGCGCGCCGTCAGCGTGATCTTGATGACGCAGAGGCCAAGGCGTCGCTGGTGGCCTCTCGGGAGGCTCGATCTTGGGCCGCTGAGGAGGCCCGGGAAGCTGACCGGCGGCGAACAGCGGCGGAGGAGCGGGCTCGGGAGCTCCTGGCCTGGTGCCACTCACTGGAGAAGCAGGTGGAGCTGTGTGAGGCATCCCTCATGTTGATGAAGGTGGCCTCTGGCGACTCAGCAGAGCTCCAGAAGTGTGAGGAGGCGCTGACGCTGGAAGCCGCCGAATGTACCCGCGAGTACGAGCGTCTGGAGACGAGGGAGCGCTTGGTGATGCAGGCGGAGGATGATGTCGCTGCACAGGAAGCCCGTGTCCTGGAGGAGGTCAGACGTCGAGTGGCGATGGCGCATTTGAACCTCGAGCACGAGTTCGAGGAGAAGCTGGGGTTGATCCGGGCCGAGGCTGAAGGCAGCACTGCTGCCTTGAGATCCAAGCTGGAGGGGGCTACACGGCGGGCCAATGCTTTCAGGGCTGCCCTTGAGGTGGCGCAAGGTGAGTTAACCACCTCCTAGGCCGAGGTGCTCCTTCTTCGCCAGTGGGTGGAGGAGGCTGAGGCCGTCGCGCGCCAGAATGCAGATGAGATACGTCAGCGGCGGATCCTGGAGCATGAGCACGACCCCATGCTCACCACGCTCCGGGAGAGAGCCAACTCAGCCTTGGGAAACATCTGTGAGGCGGCTGTTGGCGAGCCGCATGCAGTCAACTACGTCGGCAATCTTCAGTTCTTCACTGACGTGGTGACGCAGCTGGAGGCGTGGTCGGTCAGGGCTGGCAGGTTGGTGGAGGAGAGGAGCCGCGCCCTGCTCGGGCGTGCCCTTTCTCGCGTCTTCAGCCATCTCCAGAACATGGATCCCCACTTCGATTTCGACGCCGCCATCGCACCAGTCCCCCAGGCCGTCCGAGGCAACCTGGCACGCTGGGTGGAAGACAATGTGGATGCTCTTATCAGGGCCTTCGCTTCAGACAACGACGGCGTGATCGTGGCTGCTGACGAGGGCGGTGCGGTGCACGGCCCTGACGCCGCTGGTGGCGACGCAGACAGCGATGGCGAGTTCAACGACGCCAACAGCGGCTCGGGTGGTGCTCTTGAGGATGCATTGGGGGATTTATCCGACTGATTGTGCATCGTTTCTACTTCCTTGCCCTGCATGAATAGAACTCAGGTTTTGGCTTGACGATGGTGAAAGCATTTGGGAGGGGGAGCCCCTTATGTAAAACTTGTGTTCATCGTATTAGTAGTTGCGACATTGCACATGCGCCCGCGCCAAGTGGTTGGCTTAAGCGACACGCTGGTCGGCTAGTTTACCTTGGTCCCGTGCTGGCCCTGAGGCAGCCTGTGGGAGGTTGTGGTGTCCCGAGTGTTCCCTGATTGGATCCGTAGGACCTGCAGCAAAACACCCTCCTGAGAGGACGCATCGGCGGCAGTCTGGGCTGCGCGCAAGCTAGGCCTAACCCGGCTCGCGAGGGGCTCATAAGGCGAGGCAGCTGAGGCGAAGTGGTAACCAAAACACAAGAAATTGCTCGAACGAGACTAAGCACCCCTTGCCCGAACACACGCAAATCTCAAATTCGAATCCAACTTGAATCCAGCGGGGGAAAGCGACAGCCAAAGGGAAAAGCAACGAAAGCAGACAAAAGGCCGCGTCCGGCACCTAATCTAGTCTTGGACATCTTCACACCAACGCAGAGCTAAGTGCTGCCACTAGGCGTGGGAGGGAGCCCCAGGGCCTAAGGCCGGCACCCCTGAGACTCTGGGGCGTGTACAGCCCCACTCATTATTACGTGAGAGTGTCATGGGGCGGCGAGCTTCACAGGCACTGGGCCTTCTTCACAGGTACTGGCCTTGCTTCATATCGCCAGATGAGGGCCCCGCCTTGCGCCACACTCTAGTGCCATCAATGACGACCGGAAACCAGGACGTCGCCGATGGGGTAGAGCGGTCGCCAGCGGTTCCCCCGACGACCACGGGTCCTCCGCCAGGGGCAGGGCCTGAGGCACCTCCCAAGCAGAGGACCTACCTCATGAGAACACCTTGCTCCGAACGCCGCGGTGGTGATGACGGATCCCGTCCCCTCTCCTGCAGCCCCCTACGCCCTCCTCCCGAGGGGTAGGAGACTGTGGGAGCGGGGCAGCTACTCGCTGTGGCGACCTGCACCTCCTGCGATCCATGGTTAGCGTATGTCTGTTCTTGAAGAATTAGCGGTACCCGATAATCGTTGCCTCTAGCGTGGCCAATGGGACACTCCCGGGGCTCCTGGAAAGGCTCAGCTTCTAGTGCCTCGTCCCCCCAGCTTGGGCTGAGGAGCGAGCCTTGTTCGCTCTCGTGAGGGTGTCCTTGGTCCATCATGAGGGGCACATATTCCTCTGGCGCCGTCATCCCGAAGGCCACGCCGTAGTGCTTCGCGTGCCACGCGGTCCTACCTAACGCGCCCACCGTGGGGTGGCAGTGCGGCTGTCCACTGGGGCCGCGGGTCGCGTCGAGTCCTTCTTCACAGACCGGGAGCGGGGGCAGCGCCGCTGCCGGTCCAGTGCTGACAGCTTCACTGGCGTTGGAGTAGCCTTGGAGCCCGCGGGCGCGTGCGGAGCCCCCGCGCGGGCCGCCCTGGGCTTGAGATGGGAGCTGGGTGCAGAAGGGGTGAGCCCCCGAGGCAGCGAAGCCCAGGAGCTCTGCCACCCACTCCAGCAGCCCGTCACGGCCGCCCTCCAGCAGCTCTCGGGCCACCATGACCGCGGCCCTCGAGTTCGCTTAATCCCGGCGGGTGTACGGTGTCGTGGTCGCGACGTGATTGGAGGCCCTTGCTGCCGACCGTGCCTGCCGCGGTGTGAGAGCTGTTGAAGCCTGTCCGCGTCGCCCGCGGCCCGCAGCGCCCTGCGGACCACGAGCTGCCTGGGGCGCGGGGTCGCCCGAGGCGAGCGGCTCTGCGCAGGCGGGCCACGCCGCCCATGGATCTGGGTTGCCCGCCTGGTCACCGGACATGGTGATGACGACGCGGCGGGGCACGAAGCGGTAGAAGGTGGATTCCGGCGCACCCCTACCTGGCGCGCCAAATGTCGGATTTCGGGTTCCGGTAGACCCTTGAGGTTCGAACACTGGGGTGCGCGCGGAGATTTCGCTTCCTACCTACCTGCACCCCTCCGTCTCGCTAAGATCTAAGCAATGGAAATAACAACACGAATGACACAGGGTTTATACTGGTTCGGGCCACCGTTGTGGTGTAATACCCTACTCCAGTGTGTGGTGTGGTCGATTGCCTCTTGGGCTGATGATGATGAACAATACAAGGAAGAACAGCCTCGCGAGGGTCTGCTCTTGGCTGGGGTGATGAACTACTGGGAGGAGCTCAGTCACCCTTATCTCTCTCTACTAGGGTTCTACCAGATCTCCCCCCCCCTCTACTCTGTGGGTGACTGGTCCTATTTATAGAGGCCCTGGTCCTCTTCCCAAATATCGAGCGGGAAGGGAGCCAACAATGGCGGGCTAATTTGAAGGGGGATAGCTAGTATCAGCTATCCTGACAAAAGTAGTCTTCGCCTGCACAAAGCTCTGGTGGTGACGCTGTCTTGGGCTCCACAATGACCTCCGTCTTGCAGTCCTCCTGGTCTTGGTCTTGTTGCACCGAAATGGCAACCTTTGCTGATGCCTCGGTACTCCGCGGCTGCGCTTGCTCCCTTTGCACCAAAGAGGAAAGGAGGACGCTGCGCGGGCTGGCACCCGCCTGGTGCCTTCGGTCGTCATGGCTTGCGTCACGGGCACCTCGTGAGGTACCCCGCCTTGATCTCTCTGCCTCCTCGCGAGCCAGCCTAATGAGGCTGTGCCTGAGGAAGCTCCGCGTCATCCGCCCCGCGAGGCTTGGCCCCTCGCGAGGGTCTTGGGTCTATGTTGGTGAAGATGGGCCGTGCTGGGCCCCCTTTTGAGCCACGCCGCAGGCCGCAGGCAGGCAAGTCTGGGGACCCCCGTTCCCAGAACACCGACAGAATGAATTGATGTAATAATGTATAAAGAAGGATCTTGAACGAACCACCGTAAGAATTGGAACTGAACGAAGCAAAGGCACAATTCACTGGGAAGAATTGGAAAATGACTGAAGATACTTGAGGGAATTAAAATATATGAGAACAAAGAGATCACAATCTGATTAGAGTATATTTGAATGATGCACAGGTAAGATTGGAGAATGATAACTGACAGCTGAGAATGAATAAACCTGAATTGATGGACTCCGGATAATCAAACTGAAAAAAATACTCCTGAATTGCTCTGGATGGTTGAGAAGAATTCTCACAATCAAAACCAATTATGAGAGGATGGCAACAAGCTAAAACCATGAATCTTGAAGAGAAAGGAGCAAGATTGAGAGAAAAATCTTCTTCAGTCTTCAAATGACGATGTGAAACACCAACAAGAGTTGTTGAGATACTCCGGGATAATGAAAAGCGAAGGGGTTAAGCCAAACGATGAAAAGAATTTGAAAGATCTTGGAGAAAAGCATTTGACTGATGAAAATCATACTTATGTCAAACTTTGAAAAGAATTTAGGATAGCTCCAGGAAAATAAGAAGAGTCAGGTAAGATCCTGGTAAAAGACATGTGGGTTAGGGCCCATTGAAAATATACAACGTTGAAAGATTTAAAAGATAGATGCGTCGCTTGAATTAAATGTCTTGAATGAGATAACATCTTCAGAATAGCTTGAACGGATAGAAAGTGGAAACACGAATCTTCGAGATATCTTCAACACTCTGGAAAAAATTGAATAGCAAGAGGAATGATTATGAGGTACATCGACATGAGAAAACATTTGAACGAGGAAAGGATATGATCAACAAATCTTGAATTGAATCCACCGGAGAAGAAAGAGAACGAATAATGATGAACTTGAGGCTCCGTTAGTATCTTCCTGAGAATCACCGGATACGAACATTGAAAGAAAAGAATGAAGAGACTTCACATGAATAAGATGGACACTTGATTACGGAATCTGAGTCCTTGAAGAAAAATGGGGTGGGTGGGCGGGAAAAACAAAGGCAGCTTGGGACGAATGAAGCAAACAACATTGAGAAGACTTGGAGTTGCTCTTACGGGTGAGACAAATGATATGATCATCTTGAAGAGAATCGCACCGACTCGATTATCGAGAAGGATTAGTATTCGCATCAGAGTATGAGAACACCATTTAGGAAAGGTATGGAATCAACATTTGTCTTCGAAGCAACTCGAATACCACAACTCAAAACAAAACAAAGGATTGGCTTGCAGAATAAGTCGGAACAAACATATGATAGAGATTTCGTCCGAAGTTTTCGTGGTGGGGCCTACATGGGCTCGATCGTATAGCACCATCATGTACAAGGCAGTGCACATGACATACGAAGCGTCCCCGAGTCGGCATAGCCAAGGACTCTTTAAGACACAACGAGACCACTGTAAAACCAACTGTGGATAGGCGGACCACTAGACGTCGAACCCCAATTTCATATCATACATCTGTCAGAAAGATATCCTAAGAGCTACTTGAATTCCCACTTATAAACTCCCGAAACTTTCCGGTTATGCAATCAGGTGTTGGGGATACAGGGGAAGCATAATATCTCACCCGAAACTAGCAAATCCAGCCGTATCCATCCTTCAACACATAACCAAGAAACCTTCGGAAATCGTTTACCTCAACCTTCGAAAAGCATCAGTTATACGAGTTATGGCAATACTCCCGAACTCCCGCCCCAGTACTAGGTGGCATCGAGGCTATATCACCAACAACTGCATAAAAGAGATTTTCGATGTCGGCGAAACTCAGGTATTCCAGAACTACAACGATAAAATTGTGACGACAACACCTTGGAGCTCAACTCCCCGGGACACTGCCACAACCCCTAAATGGCTGGAGGCACCAAGAACAATGTTCTCGTCACAAAACCATCGGAACGATTCCAAGATACCCGCGGGATCCTAAATTTTTTTTAGTGAAATTTGAGAAGAGAAGAGTCAAAACTCTACGTCAGGATGCCTCACCAGAGCGACGAAGGGACTGAGGAGTAAAAATAATCCTACTCTCCGATATATATAATCCTAAAAGACTCAAAACATTTTTCTAGACTCAACAACGCCAGCGATTCGATCAAGCAGGGGGCTCCTAAGTCGGGGAAGGCTCTGATTACCAACTTGTAACGCCCACGATGCGGCTATATCTCCCACGTGTCAGAGCACGACTTAGAGGCATAACCGCATTGTAAGCAATGTCGCAAGTGAGGTAATCTTCACACAACCCTTCTAATACATAAGGGAAAGAGATACATAGTTGGCTTACAATCGCCACTTCACACAATACATGAATTAAGCATTACATCGCCCAGATACAATCAAGGTCCGACTACGGAACCAAAATAAAAGAAGACTACCCCAAATGCTACACAGATCCCCGATCGTCCCAACTGGGCTCCACTACTGATCGACTGAAATGAAACAACACAAAGGACAAGATCTTCATCGAGCTCCTCCTGAGCTCAGTTGCGTCACCTGCACGGTATCATCGACACCTGCAAACTGGTTTTGGAAGTATCTGTGAGTCACGGGGACTCAGCAATCTCACACCCTCGTGATCAAGACTATTTAAGCTTATGGGTAAGGTAAAAGGTATGAGGTGGAGCTGCAGCAAGCGACTAGCATGTGTGGTGGCTGACATACGCAAATGAGAGCGAGAAGAGAAGGCAAAGCACGGTCGAGAATCTATGATCAAGAAGTGATCCAAGACTACTTACGTCAAGCATAACTCCAACACCGTGTTCACTTCTCGGACTCCACCGAAAAGAGACCATCACGGCAACACACGCGGTTGATGCATTTTAAATAAGATAAGTTTCAGGTTTTCTACAACCGGATATTAACAAATTCCCATCTGCCCATACCGCGGGCACGGCTTTCGAAAGTTCAAATCCCTACAGGGGTGTCCCAACTTAGCCCATCACAAGCTCTCATGGTCAACAAAGGATATTCCTTCTCCCAAGACAACCCGATCAGACTCGGAATCCCGGTTACAAGACATTTCGACAATGGTAAAACAAGACCAGCAAAGCCACCCATATGTGCCGACAAATCCCGATAGGAGCTGCACATATCTTGTTCCCAGGGCACACCGGATGAGCCAGACGTTGGGTAGGCCTGCCCAGAGTTGCCCCTGGTAGCTCCGGACATCACTCAGTTGGACCAACACTTAGAGAAGCACTGGCCCGAGAGGGTTAAAATAAAGATGACCCTTGAGCCCGCCGACCCAAGGGAAAGAAAAGGCTAGGTGGCAAATGGTAAAGCCAATGTTGGGCCTTGCCGGAGGAGTTTCATTCAAGGAGAACTGTCAAGGGGTTCCCATTATAACCCAACCGTGTAAGTAACGCAAAATCCGGGAACATAACACCGATATGACGGAAACTAGGGCGGCAAGAGTGGAACAAAACACCAGGCATAAGGCCGAGCCTTCCACCCTTCACCAAGTATATAGATGCATTAAGTAAATAAGATATATTGTGATATCCCAACAATAAACATGTTCCAACAAGGAACAAACTCCAATCTTCACCCGCAACTAGCAACGCTATAAGAGGGGCTGACCGAAGCAGTAACATAGCCAAACAATGGTTTGCTAGGACAAGGTGGGTTAGAGGCTTGGCTTAACAATATGGGAGGCATGATATAGCAAGTGGTAGGTATCGCAGCATAGGCATAGCAAAAGTGCAAGCAAGTAGCAAGCAAAGATAGAAGTGATTTCGAGGGTATGGTCATCTTGCCTGAAATCCCGCAAGGAAGAAGAATGAGTCCATGAAGGAGACAAACGGACGTAGTCGAACGGGTCCTCACAAACGCGACGTTATCGGAACCAACCCGAAGACGCAACACCGGAAAGAAGCACACAACATAGTAAACAACCACCACATAAACATGGCATGATGCACAACCAAGTATGATGCATATCCGGTTTAAATATGCATGGCATGACAAAGTACACAAACAACTCTACAAGTTAAGTGGAGCTCAATATGCAACGAGTTGCATATTGAGGGAACACCACATCAATTATTTAGTTCTCTCCCGTTTAAATACCTAACAATATTAAATGTTGTTAAACATGGAAAGAGAAGAAGCAGAAGTAAAACCTCTATCTAAACAAGTTTAAATGAGGCCGTAACAAACAACAATTCCGGTAAATCCCCATATGCATTTAGCAATTTAAAGCAAACAACAATTTTAAACATTTTAATTGTTGTTATCATGATGCGGGTGACATGTGCAAGTTTATGCAATTTTTATTAAAAGTTGATAAGAGCATTATGAAGCATTTATCACTGTGGTGGAAAGAAAGGGTGCCACGGCGACGAATCTGAAAATGATGCCACGACACCATATTGGTTCCGGTAGCTCACGGAGATACCGATGCAAAGGAAGCAAGGGTTTCGGATGTTCGGAACATGCTAGAGATGGTCGGGTGATCCCGGATTCCGGGTGTCCCACGAGTTGGCGACAAGGAAACGAGTGACAATTTGGACAGGGTGCAAACACGGACATCTCAAACATCGGAAGCATTCGTTCACGGACGTCGTCTCGGGGTTATACCTTTGAACCGTGCAAATGAGATGGTTCGGGATCGATGAGATGTAGTGGTATTTTCGATCGTCGGCGACGGAAGAGGTACAGACGTTCTCAAGGCACTGGTCGATCCGGACTTGGTGTAGTTGTACATGGAAAACATAGTGGTACTCGGAGTCTTGTCAAACCCAAGCGACGGTAGTCGTACACGACGCGTTGTGGAAGTAGTTGAACTCGCGGCTTTGGCGGCGGTAGTCGTTCGGGGTCTTGGCGGTTCGTCGTGTAGCCGTACATGTTCGATGTGGTACACGGTTCGAAGTCGTGCATGTCCCGTAGATGTTCACGGTCACCGTGAGGAACTTGTCAAATCTAGGATCTCAGTCGTCGGTAGTGGTACACGTTTCGAAGGTGAACTTGACGAACTTGAATCCCTTCGGGGTTGTCGTGGTACTTGGGGTCTTCGGACCCGCCGGTCTCGTTCTTGCGACAATAGTTGAACTTGAAGTTATTGGTTCATGGGTCTTTGGCGATGGTAGTCGTTCCAGCCATCGGGCGTCGAGGTACTTGGCATTCTTAGCGATTCCGAAAATGAAGGTAGAGGTACTTGACACGTCACCGTGATGTCGTACACTTGTCGGAAAGGATGGCACATCTAAAACGAAGCAACACAAAAAAAGGCCTCGGGTCATCGTGGTCATGACGAGAGGCGCCCTGGATGGAGGTGTGAGAAGAGGCTGAACGGAACACGGTGGCACAACAGCAGCTAGCGAGGCGTGGTGGAGGTCTCGCACGGTCTGATAGGGGAAAACAGTGGCAGTTTGGCGAGGACGCAGGCACCTAGCGCGGCTCGGGACACCGGCGAAGGGAAAAGGGAGGCAGCGACCTGCTCCTCGCGGCGCTCCGGTGAGCCCGGGGCTCCGGCAAAGAAAGAGATGGTGCGCTAGACGAGGGGTCGCCGGACCTAGCGACTCCCGACGACAGTGATCTCTGGGGCTGATGTAGGGGACTAGGGCAGGAGGCCGAACGGAGGAAGGCGGCGCTGTCCTCCGGCTGGAGGGCGGCATGGCACAGGACCTGTGGGCGCTGGAGGCGATGCCGGTCCTCGGGCGATGACAAGGAGGAGGCCGGGTGAGGGAGTCCTGGATTAGGGGGTGTCCGGATGGCCGGACTATACCTTCAGTCGGACTCCTGGACTATGAAGATACAAGATTGAAGACTTCGTCCCATGTCCGGGAGGGACTTTCCTTGGCGTGGAAGGCAAGCTTGGCGATACGGATATGTGGATCTCCTACCATTGTAACCGACTTTGTGTAACCCTAACCCTCTCCGGTGTCTATATAAACCGGAGGGTTTTAGTCCGTAGGACAACATACAGAACAACAATCATACCATAGGCTAGCTTCTAGGGTTTAGCCACTCCGATCTCGTGGTAGATCTACTCTTGTACTACCCATATCATCAATATTAATCAAGCAGGACGTAGGGTTTTACCTCCATCAAGAGGGCCCGAACCTGGGTTAAACTTCGTGTCCCTTGCCTCCTGTTACCATCCGGCCTAGACGCACAGTTCGGGACCCCCTACCCGAGATCTGCCGGTTTTGACACCGACATTGGTGCTTTCATTGAGAGTTCCTCTGTGTCGTCGCCGTTAGGCTTGATGGCTCCTACGATCATCAATAACGATGTAGTCTGGGGTGAGACCTTCCTCCCCGGACAGATCTTCGTCTTCGGCGGCTTCACACTGCGGGCCAATTCACTTGGCCATCTGGAGCAGATCGAAAGCTATGCCCCTGGCCGTCGGGTCAGATTTGGAAGTTTAAACTACACGGCTGACATCCGCGGGGACTTGATCCTCAACGGATTCGAGCCACTGCCGAGCGTGCCGCACTGTCACGACGAGCATGATCTAGCTCTGCCACCGAACAGTGCCCTGGAGGCCGCACCCGCATCGGCTTCGACCCTTAATTCAGAGCCAACCGCGCCGATCGAGGATGGGTGGTTGGACGCCGCCTCGGGGGCTGCGATCCCAACGGCGATCGAGCCGAACACCAGCCCCGCACTCCGCGAGACTCGTGACTCCAAGGAGCCGGACTCCTCCCCGGACTCCGAACCTTCTGCGCCCCTGCCGATCGAATCCGATTGGGCGCCGATCATGGAGTTTACCGCCGTGGACATCTTTTAGCACTCGCCCTTCAGCGATATTATGATATCACTAAAGTCTCTCTCTTTGTCAAGAGAGCCCTGCCCGGATCATGGCCAGCGGGATTGGGATGCGGAAGACGAAGAAATTTGACGCCCACCCACCACCCACTTTGTAGCCACTGTCGACGATTTAACCGACATGCTCGACTTCGACTCTGAAAACATCGACGGTATGGATGATGATGCAGGAGGCGAAGAAGAACCACCGCCCACAGGGCGCTGGACGCCCACCTCATCATATGACGTATACATGGTGGACGCAACAAAAGATGACGACAAGGAGCGGAAGGACGCACCGAAGGCTTGTTCCCTTGAGAAGCAGTCAAAGCGGCGACGCAAGCGCCGCCCCAAATCCCGCCTCGACAGAAATAACGATCACACAGACTGTCACTCCCTAGCTAGTTCAAGCATTAGAGTGTGCATCATGTTTAAATTCCTCTTAAATTTGAAATGGGGAAGGCAGAAACCCCCAACACCCCCTGGAAACAACTAGGGTTTACTAAAATTATTTTCAATGAACCTGAAATGCCCTTCTAAAAAGTTCACCCTCTTTGTCTTGGGTTAAAACCTCTGGCAAAATTGGTGCACAATTTTCTAGGTCAACAGAAGGTCACTGAATTAAATCATAAGTATTTGAATTTGGGCATTTAAATGCTATAAAATAGTTTAAATGCTCAAATAATTCTGGAAATAAATGTTTGCTGTTGGAAATATTCTAAACAGAGCCCACAATTATTTTCAAGATTTTTGGAAACGTTTTACTATTTTTTCATAAAGCCCAACAGTTGCAGTTAAATAGAAAAAGAAAACAAATCAGAAAAAGAGAGAGAGGGAGAAGCCCACCTGGGCCTTACCTGTGCTGGCCCGGCCCACCTGGCATGTGCCAGTCGTCACCCACCTCTGCCAGTAGGCAGAGCCGTGTCGCCGGCGCGTGCTCCTGCGGCCACCTCCTGCTTCCACCTCCTGCAGCCTCCTAGTCCCCATCCGAGCGCCACGGAGACGCCCAGCACCTCCCTGCACTCCTCCCCTCTCTCCCCCTCGTCTCCCTCAACCTCTCCCGCAATGGCCGAGCGCAATCCTTGCCGCCGTTCGCCGTAGTTGCCACCAGAGCCACCCCCTCGCCTCCCTGACGTGCCTGTGAGCTCTGCCTCCATCGTCTACGCCTCCTCGTCGACTCACGCAACGCCGGACGCCTCCAAGCGCCTCCCCGACGCCTTCTTCTTCCTCGGTCTGCCGAGATCGCCGGCAACGCCCCGACAATGTCCGACCTCCCTCGAGCCAGCTGAGACGCGTCCTACAACCGCCGTGAGCTCCTCTACCGATCCCCCCTCTTCTCTGCTTCGTTTGCTCGCCGTAGACACCGCCCCCTTGCTCACCGTAGCACGCCGCCGCGCGAGCTCGACGCCGACGTCACTCCGGTGGCCTTTTGGTCAAGCCGGGTGCTTAACACACTCCCCGCACATCCGTTTTCCCCCTAGCTCGCTGCAGCAGCAAAATCACCAACGGCCGAGCTCCGGCCGCCGCCACGAGCTCGACTCCGGCGAGCTCGCTCCACCCCAGCTCCTCCCACTTGCCCCACTAGATGCGCGCGAGCCCCAGCTACGCGTAGTACCAAACCGTGGTCGAATTGGTCGCCAGTGGCCGATTTCCGAAGCTCTCCGCCGTCTTGGCCTCGCCGGCGGCTGAACGCCGGCGAGATTAACCCTGCTGACCAGGGGTTTGACCCCAGTTTGACTCCGCCTGAGACACTGATAGGTCGGGCCGGCTCCTAACTTTTTCAGATTAGTTTAAATTAGAGCTAATCACTCTGTTAGAGGCTAATGGCGTCGTTAATTAACCCTCTCTCACTGACATGTGGGCCCAGGGCCTAACTAACCCAGTTTAGTGCTAACTAACCACTAACTAACTCTGTTAGTTAGCTAAGAGACTGACAGAAGGGGCCCACCAATCAGGTTTGACCTGGGCTGGTGCCTTTGACCCGCTGACGTCACAGTGACGCAGTGGTGACGCATTAATTCATTTACTGGATTTATTCTTTAATAGAAAATTCCAGAAAATAGTCAAAACTTCTAAAAATCATAGAAAATCAACCATAGCTCCAATGCAAAGATTTATATATGAAAAATGATCAGAAAAATTCAATCTATCCATCTGTAATGGTTTCATGCATGACAAAACAAGTTAACCTTGCTGTTTAAGCAGAATAAGGTTATGCACTAATAAGGCCATGTTTAATGAGCTAATATTTGAATCTTTGATTCAAATGAGTTCATCCCCTTCTGTTTTAGCTTGCATTAGGCCAAGACACTTTCATCTTTCCATGTCATAGCATGCATCATATTGTTGCATATTGCCATGTGTTGATTATGTTCGGTGTGTCTTTCGTGGTAGGTTCTGCCTCCGAGGATAACCCCGAGTATCCGTCTGAAGGGCAGTACCCTACTACCACTACAACAGGCAAGCAACCCATTGATCATTCTGATACAAAACCATGTTCTCGCTTCTGCTCTTGTTTACTGCATTAAGACAACGCGATTCAAACTGCTGTGTGCTACAGTAGTTGAACCCTTATCCTCTACATGACCTGTCATTGCCATAGTAACTAGATGAAACCCACTAGCATGTGTAGGAGTTGATTGAGCCATGTATGTGATTCCTACCTTGCTATGCCAGCTATGCTTAGAGTTGGGTCAGGTCTGGTTCATCTGGGTGATGGGCTAGAGTGAAATTTTTATGTCGGTAATGTGAGGGATGTGTTGAACATGTTTTGGTAAAGGTATCGATGAGAGGCCATGTAGGAGTACATGG
This sequence comes from Triticum aestivum, assembly GCF_018294505.1. Classification (NCBI taxonomy): domain Eukaryota; kingdom Viridiplantae; phylum Streptophyta; class Magnoliopsida; order Poales; family Poaceae; genus Triticum; species Triticum aestivum. The sequence goes on from NC_057803.1 coordinate 505,102,335, forward strand.
TGGGTTGTTTCATTGAGACCGTCCATAAGAACTGAGATCTGTATGTGTGATTTAAGATGCAGTTACTACCGTACATTGGGCCCGAAACCAATGGACCCTCTCGGCTTCTTAATCACCCTAGTACTCTGTCCAGGAGTTGCAAATAGTTTCTGGTGTTTGTAGGTTATGTGTTGGCGGCCGTGCGTAGCGCTGACCCTAGGGGTGGGCTATGTTGCGGTAGATACACCATGGCTGGGTATGCCGGGCGCCCGTTTGGCGTCTCGGGACCCTGTTCACATCGTTCGGGGCCGTATGTGGAAACCTCGGCAGGACTCCCTGCGGATGGAACCTGGATAGGCGATAAACCTGGACTAGAGACTTAAGTGTTTAGGTAGGCCGTGGCCAACACCCTCGCTGGGCTTCCGCTTGAAGGTTGCCGAGTACATGTCGTGTAAACGGCGGTAAGTGGTGAAAGCGTGTATGAAGAAGTACACCCCTGCAGGGTATAAAACTATTTGAATAGCCGCGTCCACGGTAAAGGACTACTTGGTTGCCTATACAGTTCATAGACAAGTTAATGGATACTAATAAAAGACTCAAGATAAGTGTGAGTACCGAGGATGGCCCTCTCGTAGGATGACGAGGGAGGATCCCCGGTGGAGTATTGTGTTGGTGAGTAGTGGACTCGTGTGCGAAAACTATTTTACGAGTGGAGTTCCGTAGGATAGCTTAGCCAAGAGTCAAAGCTGGCTTGCTGCAATAACCCCACCACCTTCTTGAGAATGAGCATGTATAGTAGGCTCTATTGTAAGACTTGCTGAGTACCTTTGTACTCATGTTTGCTTAATTACTGTTTTCAGACGACAACACCGCCCCCTCCGATGGGTTCTACGTAGACCTTGACGTCGATGAGTGACTAGCCACCCAGGTGGTGATCCTGGCCATGGAGGGCCCTATGTAGATAGACAGGCTTCGAGAAGCCTTCTTTCTTTCTAGTTTGTGTACTCAGACTATTTACTTCCGCTTGTGCTTGTATGATTGTATGACTTGAATGTCGGGTCATGTGACCCCTATCTGTATGAACATGTTATGTATGGCTCTCTGGAGCCTTTAAACAAAGTACTTGAGTTGTAGAGTTTTGTTGTGATGCCATGTTGTATGTACTCATATCGGGCATATTGTGTGTATGATTGAAATGCTCGGTATGAGTGGGATCTGACAATCTAGTTGTTTATCCTTGGCGGCCTTTCTTATGGGGAAATGTAGTCTAGTGTTCCTCGAGCCATAGTAGTCCGCTACAGCCCGGTTCACCGGAGTCCTGCTAGCCTAGCACTACTGTTCAGGACACTTGACTGGCCGGCATGTGTTTCACTTCGTTCCTATGTCTGTCCCTTCGGGGAAATGTCACGCGGTGACTTCCGGAGTCCTTCCTAGCCTGCTACAGCCCGGGTCCCCCGGAGTCTTGTTAGCCCAGTGCTACAGCCCGGAATCACTCGCTGATGACCGACATGCTCGATGTGATTCATGTATGCCTGTCTCCATAGGTCTGTGCCGCGTTGGGTTCACGACTAGCCATGTCGGCCCGGGTTCTCTGTCATATGGATGCTAGCGATACTATCATATACGTGAGCCAAAAGGCGCAAATGGTCCCGGGCCATGGTAAGGTGGCACCCGTGGAATACCGTGCGTGAGGCCGTAAAGTGATATGAGGTGTTACCGGCTAGATCGATGTGGCTTGGAATCGGGGTCCTAACAGCGTTGGCATCAGAGCCGGACTGCCTGTAGGTTCGTTGAGTCAAACTGGTCGATGTCGAGTCTAGAAATGCTTTAGTTATATGTAGGGGAATTGATTGTGGGAGGGAACGTAAGGCTCTTTTACTCCTTTACCTTATGCCCTCTGATCTGAGTCATTCTCTTCTCATTCAACGTGGGTTAAGGACTAGGCTCTCTTCTTCTATGAAGTTCACGTGTTACTAATCCGTAGTAGCTTATAGGATTGTTGTTGCAAGCTTCAGTACAGTTTATACTACTTTTAGTATGTTTCCAGTTGAATCAGAACCTTGATATGATGTTGTTGAGTGGTATTGCAAACTGTTGTGGATGTCTCAAATCTTTTTCTAAGCATTTACAGCTGTTATGCTGTCCAATTTTCCCTAGAAATTCTAATGTCTTTGCATTATGGTTGTGCTTTCAGAATGGCCAACCGTGCTCAAAACCAAGTGGTTCGCCTGACCCGGTGCCTCGACATGCCCGGTCATACTGCTTTGTTAGTCCGAGTAATGATCGAGACGGGTTACCGTTGGTATCCCGAATACACCGTCGAAGAGCAATTCTGAGACTTTAATCAAAGTCAATATTTCTGCACCGTCAGGATATTTCCTTCTTATCCTGGATCTACCGAGCCCCTTCACTGTTCCTATGGACTCGGGGTTACTATTGAGATGACTGTGCAGGATGCTGCCTATTCCATGATGACCATCATGCGAGTCCGGACTGGCCTGCTTCGGAATACCGACTTCCGTTACATGCCAGCTTCACTTCCAGGAGCGCAAGGGTATCTTCAGGCTATCTATGCTGACTCCACTCAGGAGGACTCATTAACTCGTACCACTGCTGAGATGCTGGAAGATAAGGACCAAGAGAACCGGGCCTTGAGGCTGGAGCTTTTCAATACCCGTGCTGATCATTGGGCCACATTGACTCGGTTTGCACCTGCGGTGCAAGATGGATGTATGGATACAAGGGAACTATATCCTGTGAGATCTGCTCTGCCAGACATGGTGGATTGGCGTGATGTGGGCGGCATCACCCCACCCCGTGGTCCCCGCAGGCCACCGTTTGTTGGTCCAAGACCTCATCCTAGCCCCTATGGTCCACAGGCTCCTCAAGACCGTCTGTTCCCGGATGATCACGTTGAACTTCCAGGCTATGGAGGTGACTTCTATGAGGACTACTACAGAGCTGTCTGAGTTAGTAGTAGTACCACTAGTATTGTAATAGTTGTATTTTCACTGTCCTGCGTGACTTGTGGAATATCACTTTGTGTGTAATCAATTTCGGAGGTGTAGACAAATAATGTATAGGAGCTTGGAGTGCCTCCGATGAGATGTAACGTCTTTCATCTTAGTTGTACTGTAGCCTGGGCTTGTACTAAACTATGTATGATGTGTATGACCGTTGGTATATATATGGCAGTCTTATATTACCATGACATACGGATGAACATCTCTGCATTCCGTGTTATCCATTACACTCTGCACTTCCTTGCTAAGTTTGAGCCATCCTTATCTAAACCGTTGTCTTGTTCTCTTCTAGGATGGTCAACACCCGCAGCAACCCTGCTGCCTCGGAGCAGGGGGAAGCCAGTGCAGCTAGGGGTGAAAATCTGCCTCAACCGCCTTCTCTGGCCGAAGTGATGCTGGAGGCGGAAAGAAACAAGCGTGAGACTAACCGCCTGCTAGAGCGGATTGAGCAGAACACTGCACGCCATCAGCGAAATGACTTGGTGTCAATCAATGACTTTATCAAGCTGTACCCACCAAAGTTTAACCATTCCGTTGAGCCCCTCGACGCGGATGACTGGCTTCGCAGCATCACCCACAAGCTACGTTTTTCCAACGTAGCTGAAGCTGATAAAGTTACTTACGCTGCCTACCATCTCGAAGGCCCTGCTAGCCTTTGGTGGGAAAACTTCGAAGCTATGCGCCCGGTCGGCCAAATTACTACTTGGGCTGAATCCAGTGAGGCTTTTAGTGAGCATCACATTTCGGAAGGTCTCATGGATCGCAAGAGGGAGGAGTTCTGCAATTTCACCCAAGGAAGACTGACTGTGGATACATATAGTCATGAATTTGGGAATCTGGCACGTTATGCCCCTGAAGAGGTATCTACTGACGCTAAGAAGCAGGCAAGGTTCCGCAAGGGACTTAGCCCTGAGCTTCACCGCGATCTTCGTCTGCACGAGTGCACCTCCTTTCAGAAGTTGGTCAATAAAGCCATCAGTGCTGAGACAGGCCAGACTGATTATGACGCTTCACGCAAGCACTCCCGTGATTTTGGCTCTTCATCCGGCTCTGGAGCTCAGAAGCGCCGGGTGTGGATCCCAAGCACGACACTGCCACCCAGGTTCATCCCGAGGCCATCCTTTGAGGCGCCTCGTCCCAACCAGCAATTTGCACCGCCCAAGCCCTATGGTGGCCCCACTACTAATGCTGCTCCACGCCCCAATGTAGTGACATGCTTTAAATGTGGAGAGCCGGGTCACTATAGCCGAGAGTTTCCCCAGAACAACCCCAATCAGACTGGAAAGTCCGTTGGCCATGGTAAGCCAGCGGGAAAGACATTCTACGCCAAGCCGGTCACTACTACACGTGGCCATGTCAACTATGTTTCAGCCGAGGAGGCTCATGAGGATCCTAACGTCGTCCTTGGTACGCTCCTTGTTAATTGCCATCCGGCATCTGTTCTTTTCGATACTGGAGCATCTCATTCATTCATATCCGAGAACTATGCTCGATTGCATAACACGACATTCTGTGACATGCCCTCTACCATGGAAATTCAAACCCCTGGCTCTAGATGGCAAACTTCTAGAGTAAGCCATGGGAATGAAATTCTTGTCGATGGACTTGTCTTCCTCGCATCCTTAATAGCTCTCAAGTCCTCGGACATAAACATCATCTTGGGTATGGACTGGATGTCAGCTCATTATGCTAAGATTGATTGTGCCACTAGAATCGTTCAACTTACTCACCCATCGGGCAAGACAGTCAATGTCTTAACTCGAGTGGCCAAGCGCCAGCTTTACTCCCTAAATGCCAACCCCCTTCCAGACCTTGAGGATGTTCCGGTAGTCCGAGACTTTCCGGATGTCTTTCCAGAAGAACTGCCAGGTGTTCCACCTGACAGGGATGTTGAGTTTGTGATAGACCTTGTTCCAGGAACCGTTCCAATTTCTAGAAGACCCTACAAGATGGCACCCTTAGAACTAGCCGAGCTTAAGAACCAACTCGATGAGTCCTTGAAAAAGGGTTTCATCCATCCTAGTTCCTCTCCTTGGGCTTGCCCCGTCCTCTTCGTCAAGAAGAAGGATGGAACGGATCGAATGGTTGTAGATTACCGACCTGTCAACTTGGTCACCATCAAGAACAAGTATCCGCTTCCCAGGATCAACGATCTGTATGATCAGCTCGCTGGATCCTTAGTCTTTTCCAAGATGGATTTGAGGTTAGGCTACCATCAAATCAAAATCAGAAACAGGGACATTCCCAAAACGGCCTTTGTTACTCGTTATGGCCAATACGAGTACACTGTTATGTCCTTCGGTTTAACCAATGCCCCAGCCACCTTCTCCCGATTAATGAACTCGGTCTTCATGGAGCATTTGGATAAATTCGTCGTAGTATACCTCGATGACATACTCATCTACTCCAAGAATGAAGCGAAACATGCCGAACATCTAAGGCTGGTATTGATGAAACTTCGAGAGCATCGCCTTTATGCCAAATTCTCCAAGTGTGAATTTTGGTTGCCAGAAGTGACCTATCTAGGCCATGTAATCTCTGGTAAGGGTATTGCTGTCAATCTCGAGCGAGTTCAGGCAGTCCTTGATTGGACTCCACCTGAGACGGTCAAGCAAGTTCGGAGCTTCCTTGGCTTAGCGAGCTATTGCCGCCGCTTCGTCGAGAATTTCTCCAAGGTTGCTAAACCTCTAACTGAACTCCTCAAGAAAGATAAAAAGTTCGAGTGGACTCCACAGTGCGAGTTCAGCTTCCAGGAACTGAAAAGACGCCTGACATCTGCTCCCGTACTGGTACCACCAGATTTCTCCAAGGACTTTGTTATCTATTGTGATGCCTCGCGACAAGGACTAGGTAGCATACTCATGCAGGATCGTCAGGTAATTGCCTATGCTTCACGGCAATTACACCCACATGAGGAAAATTATCCCACACATGATCTAGAGCTTGCAGCTGTAGTCCATGCACTTAAAACCTAGCGACATTACCTTCTCGGTAATCGTTGCGAGATCTTCAACGATCACCAAAGTTTGAAATATATCTTCACCCAACCAGATTTGAATCTCAGGCAAAGACGTTGGGTCGAGTTGATCTCGGATTACGACTTAGGAATAACTTACACCCCGGGCAAAGCCAATGTCATGGCTGATGCGCGAAGTCGTAAGTCCTATTGTAACAACCTGATGTTACAACAAAGTCAACCACTTCTCCATGAGGAATTTCGTAAGCTTAATCTTCACATTGTTCCTCGAGGATTCCTATCCACCCTAGTGGCGAAACCTACCCTTACGGATCAGATCATCAAGGCACAGAAGGTAGATCCGGGAATCTCATGTATTAAGAGAAGCATTAAGAAAGGAGTCGCGAATTGTTTCTCCATTGATGATCAAGGTGTCGTATACTTTGGTAATCGCCTAGTGGTTCCAAAGGCACGAAACCTGAGGCGGCTGATCCTTAAGGAAGCTCATGAATCCCCTCTCACCATTCATCCCGGTAGTACCAAAATGTATCAAGACCTATGCCAGAGGTTTTGGTGGACTAGGATGAAGAGAGAAATCGCTCAATACATTGCTAATTGCGATGTTTGTCGTCGTGTTAAGGCAGAGCATCAACGGCCTGCTGGCACCCTTCAACCTTTGGCTATTCTCGAGTGGAAATGGGATAAAATCAGTATGGATTTCATCACTGGGTTTCCCAGGACCAAGAGAGGGAATAATGCCATCTTCGTCGTGATCGACCGTCTATCCAATGTAGCCCACTTTCTACCTGTTCGTGGGAGTATCACCGCTAGCCAGCTAGCCGATTTGTACATCTCCCGAATAGTGTCTCTTCATGGTGTCCCATTGGAAATTAACTCAAACCGTGGGAGTCTCTTCACCTCTCGATTTCGGGAAAGTTTCCAAAATGCTATGGGAACTCGTCTCTCTTTTAGCACCGCCTTCCATCCTCAATCAAGTGGTCAAGTAGAACAAGTCAATCAAATTCTGGAAGATATGCTCCGAGCCTCTGTCATCTCGTTCGGAATGGGTTGGGAGAAATGCCTTCCATTCGCGGAGTTTGCTTACAATAATAGTTATCAAGCTAGCTTGGGCAAGGCTCCTTTCGAAGTTCTCTATGGACGAAAATGTCGAACGCCTCTTAACTGGTCAGAAACCGGGGAAAGACAACTCTTTGGCCCGGATATGATTCAGGAAGCAGAAGAGCAGGTTCGTGTTATTCGTGAGAAATTGAAAATAGCCCAATCTCGTAAAAAGAGTCAATATGATCGTAAACATAAGCCTATGACTTATGAAGTCGACGAGAAGGCTTACCTTCGGGTTACTCCGTTAAAGGGAACCCATCGTTTCGGTATCAAAGGCAAATTGGCTCCTTGTTACATTGGACCCTTTCGCATTCTTGCCAAACGAGGAGAAGTTGCCTACCAATTGGAACTACCTTCGCATCTTTCCAGAGTTCACGATGTCTTCCACGTTTCTCAACTCAGGCGTTGCTTCGCGGATCCTATCCGTGGAGTGGACCACGAAATGCTTGATCTACAAGATAACCTCTCATATCAGGAATATCCCGTTCGTATCCTTGATCAAGTCGAGCGTACCACTCGACGCCATAACATCAAGTTTCTCAAGGTTCAATGGTCACACCATTCCGAGAAAGAAGCCACTTGGGAAAGGGAGGATCGTCTTCGACTCGAGTACCCCACCTTCTTCCCGGAGGATCCTAAATCTCGGGACGAGATTCTTTTGAGTGGGGGTGAGTTGTCACACCCTAGCTAGTTAAAGCATTAGAGTGTGCATCATGTTTAAATTCCTCTTAAATTTGAAATGGGGAAGGCAGAAACCCCCAACACCCCCTGGAAACAACTAGGGTTTACTAAAATTATTTTCAATGAACCTGAAATGCCCTTCTAAAAAGTTCACCCTCTTTGTCTTGGGTTAGAACCTCTGGCAAAATTGGTGCACAATTTTCTAGGTCAACAGAAGGTCACTGAATTAAATCATAAGTATTTGAATTTGGGCATTTAAATGCTATAAAATAATTTAAATGCTCAAATAATTCTGGAAATAAATGTTTGCTGTTGGAAATATTCTAAACAGAGCCCACAATTATTTTCAGGATTTTTGGAAATGTTTTAGTATTTTTTTTTAATAAAGCCCAACAGTTGCAGTTAAATAGAAAAAGAAAACAAATCAGAAAAAGAGAGAGAGGGAGAAGCCCACCTGGGCCTTACCTGTGCTGCCCCGGCCCACCTGGCCTGTGCCAGTCGTCACCCACCTCTGCCAGTAGGCAGAGGCGTGTCGCCGGCGCGTGCTCCCGCGGCCACCTCCTGCTTCCACCTCCTGCTGCCTCCTCGTCCCCATCCGAGCGCCACGGAGACGCCCACCACCTCCCAGCACTCCTCCCCTCTCTCCCCCTCGTCTCCCTCACCCTCTCCCGCGATGGCCGAGCGCGATCCTCGCCGCCGTTCACCGTAGTTGCCACCAGAGCCACCCCCTCGCCTCCCTGACGTGCCCGTGAGCTCCGCCTCCATCGTCTACGCCTCCCCGTCGACGCACACAACGCCGGACGCCTCCAAGCGCCTCCCCGACGCCTTCTTCTTCCTCGGTCCGCTGAGAACACCGGCAACACCTCGACGACGTCCGACCTCCCCTGAGCCTGCTGAGACGCGTCCTGCAACCGCCATGCGCTCCTCTACCGATCCCCCCTCTTCTCTGCTTCGTTTGCACGCAGTAGACACCGCCCCCTTGCTCACCGTAGCACGCCGCCACGCGAGCTCGACGCTGGCGTCACTCCGGTGGCCATTTGGTCAAGCGCGGGTGCTTAACGCACTCCCCGCACCTCGCAGCGCCTCGCTAGCACGTCCGTTTTCCCCCTAGCTCACTGCAGTAGCAAAATCACCAACGGCCGAGCTCCGGCCGCCGCCACGGGCTCGACTCCGGCGAGCTCGCTCCACCCCAGCTCCTCCCACTTGCCCCACTAGATGCGCGCGAGCCCTAGCTACGCGTAGGACCAAACCGCGGTCGAATTGGTCGCCTGTGGCCGATTTCCGAAGCTCTCCGCCGTCTCGGCCTCGCCAGCGGCTCAACGCCGGCGGGATTAACCCCGCTGACCAGGGGTTTGACCCCAGTTTGACTCCGCCTGAGACACTGATAGGTGGGGCCGGCTCCTAACTTTTTCAGATTAGTTTAAATTAGAGCTAATCACTCTGTTAGAGGCTAATGACGTCATTAACTAACCCTCTCTCACTCACATGTGGGCCCAGGGCCTAACTAACCCAGTTTAGTGCTAACTAACCACTAACTAACTATGTTAGTTAGCTGAGAGACTGACAGAAGGGGCCCACCAGTCAGGTTTGACCTGGGCTGGCGCCTTTGACCCACTAACGTCACAGTGACGCAGTGCTGACGCATTAATTCAATTACTGGATTTATTCTTTAATAGAAAATTCCATAAAATAGTCAAAACTTCTAAAATTCATAGAAAATCAACCATAGCTCCAAATGCAAAGATTTATATATGAAAAATGATCAGAAAAATTCAATCTATCCATATGTAATGGTTTCATGCATGACAAAACAAGTTAACCTTGCTGTTTAAGCAGAATAAGGTTATGCACTAATAAGGCCATGTTTAATGAGCTAATATTTGAATCTTTGATTCAAATGAGTTCATCCCTTCTGTTTTAGCTAGCATTAGGCCAAGACACTTTCATCTTGCCATGTCATAGCATGCATCATATTGTTGCATATTGCCATGTGTTGATTATGTTCGGTGTGTCTTTCATGGTAGGTTCTACCTCCGAGGATAACCCCGAGTATCCGTCTGAAGGGCAGTACCCTACTACCACTACAACAGGCAAGCAACCCATTGATCATTCTGATACAAAACCATGTTCTCGCTTCTGCTCTTGTTTACTGCATTAAGACAACGCGATTCAAACTGCTGTGTGCTACGGTAGTTGAACCCTTATCCTCTGCATGACCTGTCATTGCCACAGTAACTAGATGAAACCCACTAGCATGTGTAGGAGTTGATTGAGCCATGTATGTGATTCCTACCTTGCTATGTCTGCTATGCTTAGAGTTGGGTCAGGTCTGGTTCATATGGGTGATGGGCTAGAGTGAAATCTTTATGTCGGTAATGTGAGGGATGTGTTGAACATGTTTTGGTAAAGGTATCGATGAGAGGCCATGTAGGAGTACATGGTGGGTTGTTTCATTGAGACCGTCCATAAGAACTGAGATCTGTATGTGTGATTTAAGATGCAGTTACTACCGTACATTGGGCCGGAAACCAATGGACCCTCTCGGCTTCTTAATCACCCTAGTACTCTGTCCAGGAGTTGCAAATAGTTTTTGGTGTTTGTAGGTTATGTGTTGGCGGCCGTGCGTAGCGCTGACCCTAGGGATGGGCTATGTTGCGGTAGATACACCATGGCCGGGTATGCCGGGCGCCCGTTTGGCGTCTCGGGACCCTGTTCACATCGTTCGGGGCCGTATGTGGAAACCTCAGCCGGACTCCCTGCGGATGGAACCTGGATAGGCGATAAACCTGGACTAGAGACTTAAGTGTTTAGGTAGGCTGTGGCTGACACCCTCGCTGGGCTTCCGCTTGAAGGTTGCCGAGTACATGTCGTGTAAACGGCGGTAAGTGGTGAAAGCGTGTATGAAGAAGTACACCCCTGCAGGGTATAAAACTATTCGAATAGCCGCGTCCGCGGTAAAGGACTACTTGGTTGCCTATACAGTTCATAGACAAGTTAATGGATACTACTAAAAGACTCAAGATAAGTGTGAGTACCGAGGATGGCCCTCTCGTAGGATGACGAGGGAGGATCCCCGGTGGAGTATTGTGTTGGTGAGTAGTGGACTCATGTGCGAAAACTATTTTACCAGTGGAGTTCCATAGGATAGCTTAGCCAAGAGTCAAAGCTGGCTTGCTGCAATAACCCCACCACCTTCTTGAGAATGAGCATGTATAGTAGGCTCTATTGTAAGACTTGCTGAGTACCTTTGTACTCATGTTTGCTTAATTACTATTTTCAGACGACAACACCGCCCCCTCCGATGGGTTCTACGTAGACCTTGACGTCGACGAGTGACTAGCCACCCAGGTGGTGATCCTGGCCATGGAGGGCCCTATGTAGATAGACAGGCTTCGAGAAGCCTTCTTTCTTTCTAGTGTGTGTACTCAGACTATTTACTTCCGCTTGTGCTTGTATGATTGTATGACTTGAGTGTCGGGTCATGTGACCCCTATCTGTATGAACATGTTATGTATGGCTCTCTGGAGCCTTTAAATAAAGTACTTGAGTTGTAGAGTTTTGTTGTGATGCCATGTTGTATGTACTCATATCGGGCATATTGTGTGTATGATTGAAATGCTCGGTATGAGTGGGATCCGACAATCTAGTTGTTTATCCTTGGCAGCCTTTCTTATGGGGAAATGTTGTCTAGTGTTCCTCGAGCCATAGTAGTCCGCTACAGCCCGGTTCACCGGAGTCCTGCTAGCCTAGCACTACTGTTCAGGACACTTGACTAGCCGGCATGTGTTTCACTTCGTTCCTATGTTTGTCCCTTCGGGGAAATGTCACGCAGTGACTTCCGGAGTCCTTCCTAGCCTGCTACAGCCCGGGTTCCCCGGAGTCCTGTTAGCCCAGTGCTACAGCTCGGAATCACTCGCTAATGACCGACATGCTCGATGCGATTCATGTATGCCTGTCTCCATAGGTCTGTGCCGCGTTGGGTTCACGACTAGCCATGTCGGCCCGGGTTCTCTGTCATATGGATGCTAGCGACACTATCATATATGTGAGCCAAAAGGCGCAAACGGTCCCGGGCCATGGTAAGGCGGCACCCGTGGAATACCGTGCGTGAGGCCGCAAAGTGATATGAGGTGTTACCGGCTAGATCGATGTGGCTTGGAATCGGGGTCCTGACACAGACCCAGCGCTGGAGCAGGGCGAACCGCTACCGGACAACGGCAATCCGGATAATCAAACCGAACAAACAAATTCTATCAAGGATAATAGTCCGGACGACATAACGCCGGACAGGCACCCAGAGCAGCAGAATGCCCGTAAAAGGCTTGTTGCCACCACGAGGAGTCTTAAAAAGCAAAAGCAAAGGCTCAAGGCTGCACAAGACACACTCCAAATCAGATGGAGTAAAATACTCAACACAGCAGCGAGGTACGGCGACAATCGCCCCTCCAAGAGCTACCCAAAGCGGAAGCTTCTACCGGAATTCGATGAGGAGGCCTCAGACCCCCCACAACCAAACATCAAAGCAGCCACCTGGCCGGATAGACGACCCCTCAACCAACACAGAGCGGCATACAACGCCACTCATAATACAACACGCGACCCATGCGAGGGCTCGCACCCAAAGGACGGCGCAACAAGATCCATCTATGGACCACGCAAGCGTGCCCCAGCATACAATGCAACTCAACAAACATCCGAACAACGCGGTACACCCAGCTACAGGGGTGCCGCACACCCCCTATGTTTCACCGATGAGGTGCCGGACCATGAATTTCCAGAGGGATTCAAACCCGTAAACATAGAGACATACGACGGAACAACAGACCCTGGGGTCTGGATTGAGGACTACATCCTTCATATCCATATGGCTCGAGGAGATGATCTCCACGCCATCAAGTACTTACCCCTCAAGCTCAAAGGGCCAGCTCGTCACTGGCTTAAAGGCCTCCCCGAAAGCTCCATTGGAAGTTGGGAAGAGCTCGAAGACGCCTTTCGGGCAAATTTTCAAGGGACTTATGTCCGACCTCCGGATGCGGACGATTTGAGTCATATAACTCAACAGCCCGGAGAGTCAGCCCGAAAGCTTTGGAACAGGTTTCTTACTAAAAAGAACCAGATTGTCCACTGTCCGGACACCGAAGCCTTGGCAGCTTTTAAGCATAGCGTCCGTGACGAATGGCTCGCCAGACACCTCGGCCAAAATAAGCCGGGAACGATGGCCGCATTAACAAGCCTCATGACCCGCTTTTGCGCGGGTGAGGACAGCTGGCTAGCCAGATGCAGCACCAGCGACCCTAGTACATCTGAAGTTAGAGATGGAAACGGGAATTCATGGCACAACATCAATAACAAACGCCGGAATAAAGAAGACAGCACGAAGGGCACGATAGTAAACGCCGGATTCAAAAGCTCTCGGCCAGGTCAGCAAAAGCCTCCCTCTAAAGGCACCAGGGATGAACTGTCCAGGCTCAACAAAATTCTGGACCAAGTGTGTCAGATCCATAGTACCCCCGGTAAACCTTCTAATCATACCCACAGAGAATGTTGGGTCTTCAAGCAGTCTAGCAAGCTCAACGCCGTACACAAGGGGGAGGATACACCAAGTGAAGACGAGGACGAGCCTCCCAAGCAAGACACTGGGGAACAAAAGAAATTTCCACCAGAAGTCAAAACAGTAAACGTGTTACACGTGATCAAGGGAAAAACAACGTGGCACTCCCAGGAAAATATACCCAAGTGCCTGTCACCGCAAAGTCCTGCCACTGGTCGTCTCAGCCGATCACTTTCGACCATCGCGATTACTCAGCAAGTATCCGACGCGCAGGATGGGCTGCCCTGGTATTAGACCCAGTAATTGGCGGATATCACTTCACACGAGTCTTGATGGACGGTGGCAGCAATCTAAACCTAATATATCAGGATTCAATCCGCGGGATGGGGTTAGACCCAACAAAAATTCACCATAGCAATACTACCTTTAAAGGAGTAACGCCAGGCCCAGGGGCTCGTTGTACGGGCTCCCTCCTACTACAAGTTATATTCGGCTCCCCCGATAACTTCCGTCGCGAGCATTTAACCTTCCACATCGCTCTGTTCCAAAGTGGCTATCACGCACTGCTCGGATGTGAAGCTTTTCCTCCTATTTGTCAATACAAGGGGCTCAACGCGCGCAGACAAGTGGTAATTTTTTTCTCATCTTGAAATTATACATGGTTTCTTTAAAAACAATCTTTTTGCACGACAACTTTTTCACCTAAATTACTCTCTTTTACAGACGATCATCGTGCTACACCTGTCCAGGATACGGCACAACGGAGACACAGGCACAGACGTGCAACAAGGACCCGCTCCAAGGATTCTTTTTAGATTAAGACCATGCGTAAACCTTTTTTACTGTCTCTTGTTGATACATATCCACCATTGCGAAGGATGCTGACGTCTTGTCATGTGGCCACGCCAGAACAATGCACGTACCTGGACACAAGGGGCTTCTTACAAAGGCCATTATTTAGGCCTAGTTTATACCGCTAAGACCGAATACCTTAGGGAGTGTTCGGCGTCGCGAGTTTGGCCCTATATGCATCAGCTCTGAATCATTGTCTTTGGTCAAATGTTGGGTTTGCCCGGCTCCTGTGTTTTGGTGCCTTACGTTCCGCTTTACCGGCTAAGGTAGCACCAGGAGAACTACTGTGATTGTGCCCTGGTTCATCCGGATGAGCACCTCAGTAGAGAAAGCCGAAAACTGACTGTCATGATATAGCATGAGACTGGTCAACCACTCGATGACCTATTGGAATGTTAGAATTCCTCCGCCTTAACGAAGGGTCGTTTTCCGGCCAGGCATGTACGCACCCCGGGATCGGGAGAGTGCGGAGCCACCGGGGGCTATCTAGTAGCCCCACTATCAAACTCCTATGGCTAAGTGAAAGTGCTAAAGCATTATAGTCCGGTTGCCTCGCTCGCTCCGCTATCACCTCCTTAATAGGACCAAGACGTTGGGTTAACTGTGAATGCGTGTTTTTTGCGAGCACCTCCGCATTATATGCATTGGGGTTGAAGCCGACGGCTGCAATCTTTCAGGTTATACACATGTATGCATAAACGGCCGCCCAGGAGGCATCATATTACTTTCAGGCAAAAGTATAAAAATAGCCTTATAAAAATTTATAAAAGCATTTCGCTTACAATGAGATTACATATCACTCAAACATAATATTTTTTGAGCACTGGGTCTCTATCAAACGAGCACCCTCAAGAACTTCTTCAAAGTAGTGCTCAACAGCCATTCGGCCTATGGCCGAATCCCGCGCTGCAACAATGGTAGCATCCATCTCCGCCCAGTATGCTTTAACACGGGCAAAGGTCATCCGTGAGCCCTCTATGAATGCCGACCTCTTCATCGCATTAATGCGCGGCACCACGTCAAGGAACTGCTGCACCAAGCTAAAATAGTTGTTCGGTTTTGGCCTTTCCGGCCATAGCTGATCCACAATAGACCTCATGGCGATTCCGGACAACCTATTCAGTTCGGCCCATTCGGCTAATTGGTCAGTCAATGAAAGCAGATGCTCGGGAGAATGGAATTGTGTCCAAAACAGCTGGTCCACTTCACGGTCCGTCTGGCCCTGGAAGTACTTGGCCGCATCGGCAGCGCTCGCCGCCAAATCCATATACACATCCTCCGAACTCCACAGCCAATCCAGAGGGGCATACCGTGGATCTCCGAACTTCCTCCGCAACATGAAGGATTTCCCAGCTACAATATCCCCGGCTTCCCGCAGCTCCTCCTTCTTCGCCCTCATAGCAGAGCGGATGTCTTTTCTCGTCGCAGCAGCCTTCTCAAGGTTCGATGCCTTCGCTAGGTTTCCTTTTCAAGAACCCGGCAATGGTCGGCGACGGCTTTTAATTCTATGGCCATCTTGGCCATCTTATCTCGGCTCTCACCATGCGCGGCCTTCTCGGCCTTCAACTCTTCGACCGCCTTCAAAGCAGCCACATTACCAAACCTCGCTTGTTCCTTGGCTCGGGCAAGTTCTGCCCGCAAGGCTTCAATAGTGGCAACTCCATCTGCAGTCACAACATATTAAAGATACTGGCATCATGCTGCTCTTACTATGTGGCGTTTACCAGATAATGACACTTACCCTGTGCCTTGTCAAGCCTTTTGTTAACAAGCTCGATGTCGACGTCTGCCGCATCCAACTGCCGTTTTAAATGGGCAAACTCGCTAGTCCGGCTAGCCACCGGAGCTTCCATCACCTGCACATAGAGGCAGTATGGTTATTACCTGGGAATATGATCCTCTGTTCGTCGTCGTTTCCGACGACAACCAGAGTCTCAGGGGCTACTATCTACACAGGGCACACCAAGCATGTGCAGGACTATCATACATTATTTTACATACCTCAAAGCCTGCCAGTAGACTCATAAAAGCTTCATGCAATCCACTTTCAGCGGACGAGATTCTCTCCATCACCGTATTCATCAGCATATGGTGTTCATCTGAGATGGACGCTCGCCCCACCAACTCCCTCAGAACATCCGATCGCACACCAGACGGTGCCGGACTCTTTTGTCTGCTCTCTTTGAGAGCCGGACACTGGGAGCTTCGGGGGTCGATGGAATTATATTCTGGCCTCACCGGACTCGGAGAGGCCCTCCACGACGACACTTCGGGTCGCCTGCTTCCAGAGCGGAGGAGTCCGGAGGAGGCATTTCGCTCTCCATCATCTCTAGAAGAAGATCCCCCGAAGACGAGCTCATTTGAGAGGGGCTAAGGCCCGAACTGCAAAGATATATGCGGTGGTTATTTTCTCAGAAGAAAAGATGGCATACCTATACTATTAAAGTGTTTCGGGTCACTTACGACTCGCTGGAGAATTGATCCCCCCGCGGACTTGGTGCGGTGAAATCAACCCCCAAGGTAGGACCCTCTGTGGGAGACTTCTTCTCCCGTTTGGAAGCTTCGGCTTCCGAATCCCCGGGCACAGTCCTTTTCCTCCTCCGGTCGTCTTCCTTCATGGAGACGCTCGCTCCCTCGGTTAGAATGGGCAGCCTTGGGGGCCCGCGTCCTCCCGTACTATCCTCCCCAGTATCTTCCTTCAAGGGCTCCGGGCAAGGTGCGACCTGGAGCATCTTTTCCAATACCGGATTGTCCAAACCCTCAGGGAGGGGGGCCAACACCGAATCAACTTCGCCTTTGTTAGCCAGTCCTGGTCAAAAAGCAAACTCTCAGAAATAACTTCGTAACAAAAGAGAGATAGTATGTTCGGCCAGAAGATTCCTTACCTGTTTGGCGGCGCGGTTACTGCTCAGGCCCACGTCCTCGGTGATTTCCGGACACTCTACCTGAGGTCCGAAGAATGACTTGTACATCTCCTCGTGCGTCAGGCCGAGGACATTTTTAATGACACACGGCCCCTCGGGATTGAACTCCCACATGCGAAGGGGCCGGCGTTTGCAAGGCTGGACTTAACGAACCAGCATAACTTGTATTACCGCAACCAAACCAAAATCTCCATTGAAGAGATCTCGAATGAGGCTTTGCAGTATAGGCACGTCCTTGGCTAGACCCCAGCTCAGACCTCTACTGATCCATGACATCAGTTGTGGTGGAGGGCCTGAGCGGAAAACAGGGGTGGCCGCCCACTTGGCACTTCTAGGAGCCGTGATGTAGAACCACTCATGTTGCCACAATTCAGACACCTCTGGAATGGAACCTTTGGGCCATGGAGCTCCCGTCATCTTGCATATTGAGGCACCTCCGCACGCTGCATGTTGCCCCTCGATCATCTTCGGCTTTACTTCAAAGGTCTTGAGCCACAGGCCAAAGTGAGGGGTAACCCGGAGGAAGGCCTCACACACGATAATAAATGTCGTGATATGAAGAAAGGAGTCCGGAGCTAGATCATGGAAATCTAGCCCGTAATAAAACATCAAACCCCTGATGAAAGGATCCAGAGCAAGCCTAGACCTCGGAGGAAGTGGGAGACGAACACGACGTTCTCGTTGGGTTCGGGGGAGGGGACGGCCTGCCCTCGGGCAGGCAGCCGATGCGAAACCTCGGCGGTCAGATATCTGGCCTCCCTCAACTTTTTGATGTCTTCTTCCATGACGGAGGAAGGCATCCATCGGCCTTGAAGGCTAGATCCGGACATGATTGAAGGTTCGGAGCACCTGACCTGAACTTTGGGTGTTTGAGCTTGAGGTGGGGGAAGGATTCAATTGAGCACGGGAGGGAAGAAATAAAAGCCTTGTCCCTTTATAAAGAGGGTGAATATCAAGCATCCTCTCCGTGAACATTTGGGCTTGCCTATAGTCTAGGAGTCCTAGAAGCGGTTGGGTTACCCACGCCCGTATTGATGAGAATCCCGGAATAAGGGGACACGATCTCTGCTTCGACGAGACGTGCCAAGGAAACCGCCTCGCATGACACGCTGAGGTGGGACAATAAAACGATTCGAATAAAGGCTTGGCCACGGTGCGATGTCACACTACGGAATACGTCAGCAGATTAGATTTGTGTAAATATTATTCTCTCCATGGCAATATGTGGAAACTTATTTTGCAGAGCCGGACACTATGTTTGTGTTCAAAATCTTCTATGAAGTACTTGGAGGAGGAACCCGCCTTGCAATGCCGAAGACAATCTGTGCGCCGGACTCGTCGTCATTGAAGCCTGGTTCAGGGGCTACTGAGGGGGTCCTGGATTAGGGGGTGTCCGGATGGCCGGACTATACCTTCAGCCGGACTCCTGGACTATGAAGATACAAGATTGAAGACTTCGTCCCGTGTCCGGGAGGGACTTTCCTTGGCGTGGAAGGCAAGCTTGGCGATACGGATATGTGGATCTCCTACCATTGTAACCGACTTTGTGTAACCCTAACCCTCTCCGGTGTCTATATAAACCAGAGGGTTTTAGTCCGTAGGACAACATACAGAACAACAATCATACCATAGGCTAGCTTTTAGGGTTTAGCCTCTTCGATCTCGTGGTAGATCTACTCTTGTACTACCCATATCATCAATATTAATCAAGCAGGACATAGGGTTTTACCTCCATCAAGAGGGCCCGAACCTGGGTAAAACTTCGTGTCCCTTGCCTCTTGTTACCATCCGTCCTAGACGCACAGTTCGGGACCCCCTACCTGAGATCCGCCGGTTTTGACACCGACACCGGGGTTGCAGAAGGCAGCGGCGCTGCCTGGAGCAAGGAAGCAGAGGCCGGTGGCGTGAGGGAAGTTCCCGCGGCGACGGGCACCGGCGAACGGAGGCGGCGGCGGAGGACGACGCTCTCCTTGCGGTGAGGTGGCGGCCCGAGCAAGGAGACGAGCATGAGAGGTCGGCGGCTGCGGGCGATGAAGCAGCAGAAGCGCGGGCGCCAGGCCATGGCGATGGACAGACGAGGCTGGGGCGATAGAGAGGTGCGGGGTTGAGGGGATCAGGCGCGGGCGCTCCTCTCTAGTGCGATGCATGTGAGCGGCGGCGGTGTGGGAGGACGAGAGGGAGAGGATTGCTGGGCCTAGGGTTAGGTGTAGGTGGGGGCTGGGCCTTAGAGGCCAGCGCTGGAGTTTGGCCTTGGGCCGCACTGGACCAGTGGCTTGTTGGGACTGGGCTTCCATCGCTCTCCACTAATACTAAAACTTAATAGGAAAACTTGCAAAGAAAACTGAAGGGGTAGAGCTGGAATCCCAACAAGTGACATATATTTTTCTGGAGGCAGAAAAATATAGAGGATTTAATGAAGATGGTAGGAGAGAGTTTAGAAGATACAAATTCAAATGAGTTTGAATAAAACTCAAACTTTTTGAATTTGGAAGCTATTTAAATAGGGACCAAAAGAGATGAGATTTAAACTGGTAACCCTACATAAATAGCATGATTTAGGGGCAGAAGCTGGACATTTATGGATAAAGTAAAATTGCAACTCAATTTTACTAAAAGGCTCCAAGGAATAAAAAAATGAGTTGGATAAAAAGGGAATTTGAAGAATGGTGAAAATGTGTTATGGGTGATTCCAAGACAACGGAAATGGATTAAAATAGCTCCCTAAATATTGGGAGGATATGTTATAAAGAGAATCACCATGTGAATTCCCTCGGTTTAAATGGATCGAAGATCCATACGGTTTATTTAGTTGAGTTTTAAAACGGGTTGCATGATGACATGATGCAATGCAGATGATGCAAAGATGAAATGCAACGGACCAAACAAATCACACGATGAAACCCGGAAACCCTGGAAGGCATCTGAAGCTCCGGTCTTGGGGCGTCACACATTGATAGCCTTTACTATGCCTATGTTACAAGTATACATGTTGCTGTTTGAAAACAGAAAGTTTACCACTGTTGCAATAATTCCCTAGAAAATTCAGAATGTGATAATATGTTGAAACCTTTTGCATATTAAGCTCTGATAAATTTACTACAGTGGGAATTTTCTTTCATAATTTTTGGAGCTAGGGAAGTATGGATGTTGCAGCATTCTTTACAGACTATCCTGTTTAGGCAGATTGCTGTTATGTTTGCATTGTTTGCATATGTTTGCTTTTTTAATGATTCTATTTGAGGATAGGACTATTAAATATGCAAAGGCATTTAGTATTCAATGTTGAATAATAATTTTAGTGATTTGCTACAGTAGAGTATGATAAGGTTTTTGCAATGGTTTATACTAACTTATCTCATGAGTCCTTGTTGAGTTTTGTGTGGATGAAGCTTTTGAGATTTAGGGAGACCTTGATATGAGAGGAATTAAGGAGACACAAAAGCTCAAGCTTGGGGATGCCCAAGGCACCCCAAGATAATATTTCAAGAAGTCTCAAGCGTCTAAGCTTGGGGATGCCCCGGTTGGCATCCCACCTTTCTTATTCAACAACTATCGGTTAGTTTCGGTTGATCCTAAGTTTTTGCTTCTTCACATGATGTTTCCATTCTTAGAATGTCATTTTATTTTGCTTTGCTTGCTGTTTGAATAGAATACCAAGATCTAAAATTATGAAATGTTAGAGAGTCTTCACATAGTTGCATAATTATTCGACTACTCATTTATCTTCACTTATTTGGTTGCAGGGTTGCTTGAGAGACACAAGAGACTCTTTGTTATTTGGTTGCAGGGTTGCTTGAGAGAGACCATCTTCATCCTATGCCTCCTACGGATTGATAAACCTTAGGTCATCCACTTGAGGGAAATTTGCTACTGTCCTACAAACCTCTGCACTTGGAGGCCCAACAACATCTACAAGAAGAAGGTTGTGTAGTAGACATCATGCACTTGCAGTCTGGCTCATTCCGACCTCGAGCGATCCTCGTCTTCTGTGAATTTGCTGGACCCGAAGGTGATGGACAGCGGGTCATGTCGGTGTCAAAACCGGTGGATCTCGGGTAGGGGGTCCCAAACTGTGCGTCTAAGGCAGATGGTAACAGGAGGCAGGGGACACGATGTTTACCCAGGTTCGGGCCCTCTTGATGGAGGTAATACCCTACATCCAGCTTGATTGTTCTTGATGATATGAGTAGTACAAGAGTTGATCTACCACGAGATCAAAGAGGCTAAACCCTAGAAGCTAGCCTATGGTCTGATTGTATGTTGTCCTATGGACTAAAACCCTCCGGTTTATATAGACACCGGAGGGGGCTAGGGTTACACAAGGTCGGTTACAAAGGAGGAGATATACATATCTTTATTGCCTAGCTTGCCTTCCACGCCAGGTAGAGTCCCATCCGGACACGGGACAAAGTCTTCAATCTCGTATCTTCATAGTCCAACAGTCCGGCCAAAGGATATAGTCCGGCTGTCCGGAGACACCCTAATCCGGGACTCCCTCAGTAGCCCCTGAACCAGGCTTCAATGACGACGAGTCCGACGCGCAGTGTTGTCTTCGGCATTGCAAGGCGGGTTCCCCCACCGAATACACCATGGAAGAGTTTGAATACAAGGACAGTGTCCGACCCTGCAAAATAAGTTCCACATACCACCGTAGAGAGAATAATGTTTCCACAAATCTAATCCTGCTGACACGTTTTGACAGCATGACATCACGCCATGGCCCAGTCATTATTCGAACCGTTTTTCTCAACCAGCTCCGCACATAACGCGAGGCGGTTTTCTTGACACATCTTGTCAAAGAAGAGATCGTGTCCCCCTTATCTCGGGATTCCCATCAATACAAATGTGGGTAACCCAACCGTGCCTATTGGTATGACTCCTAGATCTTAGGCAAGTCCCAAACGGCCACGAGGAGGACGCTCGATATTCACCCTCTTTATAAAGGGGACAAGGCTTTTTCTTTTTTCCCTCCCGCGCTCAATCGAATCCTTCCCCCGCCTCGAGTTCTAAGACCCAAAGCTCAGGTCAGGTGCTTCGGACCTTCAACCATGTACGGATCCAACCTTCAAGGTCGATGGATGCCTTCCTCTGTCACGGAGGAGGACATCAAGAAGTTGAGGGAGGCCAGATATCTGACAGCCGAAATTTCACATAGGCTGCCCGCCCGAGGGCAGGTCGTCCTACTCCCGAACCCAACGAGAGTGTTGTGTTCGTCTCCCACTTCCTCCGAGGACTAGGCCTCGCTCTGGATCCCTTTGTTAGGGGTCTTATGTTCTATTACAGGCTGGATTTTCACGATCTGGCCCCGAATTCCCTTCTTCACATCTCGTCATTTATTGTCGTATGTGAGGCCTTCCTCCACATTAACCCTCACTTCAGCCTGTGGCTCAAGACCTTCGATGTGAAGCCGAAGACGATCGAGGGGCAACATGCAGCGTGCGGAGGTGCTTTAATAAGCAAAATTGCTGACGCTCCATGGCCTGAGGGTTCCTTCCCAGAGGTGTCCGGATTGTGGCAACGGGAGTGGTTTTACATCACAGCTCCCCGAAGTGCCAAGTGGGTAGCTGCCCCCACCTTTCGCTCGAGCCCCCCACCACAACTGACGTCATGGATCAGCAGGGGGCTGAGCTAGGGTCTAGCCAAGGACGTGCCAATACTGCAGAGCCGTATCCGAGATCTCTTCGAGGGAGATTTCAGTCTGGTTATGGTAGTGCAAGTTATGCTGGTTTGTCGAGTCCAACCTTGCAAACGCCAGCCCCTCCGCATGTGGGAATTCAACCCGGAAGGACCGCGAGCTATTCAGCATTTCCTCGGCATGACGCACGAAGAGATGTACAAATCATTCTTTGGACCCCAAATAGAGTGTCCGGACACCACCGAGGACGTGGGCCCGAGCTGCAACCGTCCCGCTTCCCAAGTAAGTAATCCCATGCCAAACCTGCTATCCTTTTATTTATCATGGCATCATTCTAAAGAGCTGCTCTTTGACCAGGACTGGATAGCGAAGGCAATGATGATCAGGTGTTCGGCCCCCCTTCCTGAGGGCTTGGACAATCCGATATTGGACAAGATGCTCGAGTCGGCACCTTATCCAGTGCCCTCAAAGGAAGATGATGGGGGAAGAGAGAGGGCGAAAGCGGGCCTCACTCGCTACTCATTCCAACTGGGGGGATGAGCGCCTCCGCGAGGGAGGACAACCAAAGGGAAGAATCTGACATTCTCGCTCCCCGGGGAAGGAAGAGGACTACCTCTGAAGATCCGAAAACTAAGGTTTCCAAAAGGGAGAAGAAATCTTCGTCAGACGATCCTGCCCCGGAAGGTATTCTTGCCGCACAATGTCCGCGCGGGGATCAGCCCTCTACCGAGTTGTAAGTAGTCGAAAAGTACTTTAATAGTGGAAATATCCTACCTTACTTCCGAAGACAATAACCAATGCTTATAAATTGTAGTCTGGATCGTAGCCCGTCTCGACAGAGTTCGTCTTCGGGGGATCTTCTTCCGGAGATGATGGAGAGCAAAACGCCTCCCCCCGACACCCCGCCTCATGAAGCGGGCGACCTTGAAGTGTCGTCGCGAAGGGTATCTTCGGATCCACTAAGACCGGAGGATAACCCTTTGGATACCCGGGATCCCCAATATCTGGCTCCTAAGGAGAGCGACAGCAAGGGTCCGTACAGTGTGCGGTCGGACGTGCTGAAGGATCTTCTGGGGCAAGCGGCCGTCTCAAAAGCGCATCGTACACTAATGGGTACGGTAATTGAAAGGATTTCATCCGCTGAAAGCGGTTTGCATGAAGCCTTTATGAGTCTGTTGAAAGGCTTCGAGGTACCTGAAATAATGTATATTTTGAATAGTACCGCACACGTTAGGTGTGCCCTATGCAGATAGTAGCCCCTGAGACTCTGGTTGTCGTCGAAAACGGTGGAAAACAGAGGATCATAGTCCCAGGTAATAATCAGACCGCCTTTATGTGCAGGTGGTTGAAGCTTCGGTGGCTAGCTGGACTGATGGGTTTGCCGAGCTAAAGCGACAACTTGATGCGGCAGATGCCGACATCGTGCTTGTCAACAAGCGGCTTGACGAGGCACAGGGTGAGTGATTTCTCTGGTGATTGTCACATAATAAGAGTAGCATGATGCCAGTATCTATAATATGTTGTGACTGCAGATGGAGCTACCACCGTGGAGACCCTTCAGGCGGAGCTTGCCCGAGCCAAGGAGCAAGCAAGGAGCAGCAATGCGGTCGCTCTAAAGGCGGCCGAAGAGTTAAGGGCCGAACAGGCCGCGCATTGCGAGAGCAAGGAAAAAATAGCCAAGATGGTTGTAGAGTTAAAAGATGTCGTTGACCGTTACCAGCTTCTTGAAGATGAAAACCGGGCGAAGGCGACGGACCTGGAGAAGGCCCTGGTGGCTGCCAAGGAAGCCCGCTCCAAAATTAGAGCGACGAAGGAGGAGCTGAATCAAGCTACAAATATCATGTCTGGGAAACCCTTCTTGCTGCAGACTAAGTTCGGGGATCCGAAGTATGCACCTCTGGACCGGCTATGGAGTTTTTTGGACGCCTACGCGGATTTGGCTGCAAGCGCTGCTGATGCGGCAGAGTACTTCAAGGATCAAAAAGATCACGAAGTGGAAAAACTGTTCTGGTCACAGTTTCATGCTCCAGTTCGTCCGCTGCTGTTGAATGAGCAAATGGCCGAGTGGGCCGAGCTCCATGAGGTCCGTTGTGGATCACCTGTGGCCGGGAGGGCCAAGGCCGAATAGCTACTTTAGTTTAGTGCAACAATTCCTTGGTGCTGTGCCACACATCGATGATGTAAAGAGATCAGCGTGCATAGAGGGTGCACGGATGGCCTTTGTCGTGTCAATACATACTAGGCGGAGATGGAGGCCACCACTGTTGCGACACAGGGTTTGGCCGTAGGCAGAGTAGCTGCCGAGCACTACTTTGAAGAAGTTCTTGAAGGCGCTCGTTCGATAGAGGCTCAGTGCTCGAAGAATATTATGTTTTAGTGACATGTATTCCCATTGTAAGAACAATGTTTTATTGAATCATTAAGGATGTATTTATACTTTTGCCTGAAAGTACTATGATGCCTCATGTGTAGCCGTTTATGTATATACGTATATAACCTGATAGTTTGCAGTCGTCGGCTTCCGTCCCCACGCATATAATGCGGGGTGTTCGCAAAAAATGCATATCCACACTTGATCCAACGTCTTGGTCCGTTAAGGAGGTGATAGCGCAGCGAATGAGGCAATCGGACTATATTGCTTTAACACTTCCACTTAGCCATAGGAGTTTGACAGTGGGGCTACTATATAGCCCCTGGTACTTCTGCGCTCGTCCGAATACATGACCGGTCTCTCGCTAGCGAGAGACTGCGTTCGTACATGACCGGGAAATGGCCCTTAGTTAATGCAGAGGAATCTCGAAGATTCCGATGAGTCATCGAGTGGTTGACCAGTCTCTCGCTATATCATGACAGTCAGTTTTCGGCTTTCTCTACTGAGGTGCTCATCCGGATGAACCGGGGCACAATCGCAGTAGTTCTCCCAGTGCTACCTTAGCCGATATAATGGAACGTAAGGTACCAAAGCATGGGAGCGGGAAAACCCAAGTTTTGACCAAAGACATGATTCAGAGCTAATGCATATAGGGCCAAACTCGCGACGCCGAACACTCCCTAAGGTGTTCGGTCTTTATAACATATACCGGGCTAAACAATGCCCTTAATAAGAAACCCCATGTGTCCAGGTACGTGCAAAATCCTGGCGTGGCCACATGCCAATAACGCCAGCATCCTTCTCGGTTGTGTGGAGTATCTGGAGGATGTGAGCAACAAGAGACAGTAAAAAAGGTTTACGCAGGGTCTTAATCTAAAAACAAACCTTTGGGCGGGTCCCTGCTGCACGTCTGCGCCTATGTCTCTGTTGTGCGGTGTCCTGGACGGGTGTAGCACGATTGTCATCTGTAAAAGGAAAGAACTTAGGTGAAAGTTGTCATGCCAAAAAAGGAAGAATTGGTTATTATCAATGAACTATAAAAATTCAAGAGAAGCCAAGTTGAGCCGGGCTAGCCCTAATTACACGCGGGGAGCCCCTGGTATCGTTTATGAGGGTTTGATCATCAAACCCATCTCATGTATATGTGATGGAACGCCAGACTCATCTAACCGTGTCCGTGGTCTTGACGACCTGCCATTTTTTCTGGTTAGTGAGGCCGTCTAGTTCGCGGCTGTTAGAGCCGCCGCGTCATCTTCCGTTCGTAAAAATGTTTGGTGTTTCCGCTAACTGTGATGATGCCACATGGACCGGGCATCTTAAGCTTGAGAAAAGCATAATGCGATATTGCGTTAAAACGAGCGAAAGCCGTTCTTCCGAGTAGTGCTTGATAGCCACTTCGGACTGGGGCAATGTGAAAAGTTAACCTTTCGCTTCGGAAGTTATCGGGAGAACTAAATACCACCTCTAGCAGTAGAGAGCCCGTACAGCGGGCCTCTTGGCCTG
The DNA here is from genome assembly GCF_018294505.1 of Triticum aestivum. NCBI lineage: Eukaryota > Viridiplantae > Streptophyta > Magnoliopsida > Poales > Poaceae > Triticum > Triticum aestivum. The sequence goes on from NC_057803.1 coordinate 505,128,932, forward strand.
GTATTACTCCCTTAAAGGTAGTATTACTGTGGCTTATTTGTGTCGGGTCTATCCCCATTTTGCGGACTGTGTCCTGATATATCAGATTTAGATCACTGTCGTTGTCCATGAGGACTCGTGTGAAATGGTACCCATTTATGATTGGGTCTAACACCAAGGCTATCAGTCCTTCGTGCTGGATATTTGTATCGTGATCCCTATGATCAAAAGTGATCGGGCAGGCCAACCAGGGGTTGAACCGACGGGTGACGGGCTCTATGGCGCGTGTGCATTGGAGTGCATGCTTGCTTCTCCTCTGTGTCACATGGATTACGTTTACTGTTTTAACCTCTGGTGGGAAATTTTTCTGTCCTCCGGTGCTTTGCTGGCGAGGTTCATCCTCGTCTTCGCTTGGTGTCTCCTCCCCTTTGTGTTCGGCATTTAGCTTACCGGCCTGCTTGAAGACCCAACATTCTCTATGGGTATGATTTGCAAGTTTGTCTGGGGTGCCGTGAATCTGACAGAGTTTGTCAAGAATTTTGTTTAGGCCAGATTGTCCTTCTCTGCTGCCTTTGAAAGGCTTTTTCCGCTGACCTGGTCGGGAGCCCCTGAATCCGGCGTTTACCACCGTGTTATCCGGGCTACCTTCTTTATTTTGACGCTTGTTTTTGTTGCGTCGTGGTTTACCATTGCCATCCCTAACTTCAGATGTGCTTGGGTCGCTGGTGCTGCTACGGGCCAACCAGTTGTCCTTGCCCGCACAAAAGCGGGTATGAGGCTTGTTAGGGCTGCCATCGTTCTCAGTTTTTCTTGGCCGAGGTATCTGGCGAGCCATTCGTCTCGGACGCTGTGTTTAAAAGCTGCTAAGGCTTCGGCGTCCGGACAGTCGACGATTTGGTTCTTCTTGGTGAGGAACCTTTTCCAAATCTTTCGGGTGGACTCTCCGGACTGTTGGACTATATGACTTAAATCGTCTACATCCGGAGGTCGGACATAAGTCCCTTGAAAATTAGCCCGAAAAGCGTCCTCGAGCTCCTCCCAAATTCCAATTGAATTTTTGGGGAGGCTTTTCAGCCAGTGCCTAGCTGGCCCTTTAAGCTTGAGGGGCAAGTATTTAATGGCATGGAGATCATCTCCACCAGCCATATGAATATGGAGGATGAAGTCCTCTATCCAGACTCCAGGGTCTGTGGTCCCGTCGTACGCCTCTATGTTCACCGGTTTGAATCCCTCTGGGAATTCATGATCAGCACCTCATCGGTCAAACATAGGGGGTGTGCGGCACCCCTGTATTGGGATGTGCCATGGTGTTCAGACGGTTGCAGTATTCGGTGTTGGTTTTGTACCGTAGCGTGCTTCTAGATCCATAGATGGATCTGGTCGCGCCGGATTTTTGACGCAAGTTCTCACGTAGATCGTGTGTTGACTTAAGCGTGACTTTGTTAGTCGATCTATCACATTCACAAGGTGGTGTATCCGACCGGTTGGCCGTATCATTCTTTGGCTGTATAGGCTCTAAGGCCTCGTCGTTGAATTCCGGTAATAGCTTGCGCTTTGGATAGCTATTTTATGGTGACTTCTGCTACCTCTTGAGCACTGCGTTGGTTTTCCCCGAAGAGGAAGGGATGATGCAGCAAAGTAGCGTAAGTATTTCCCTCAGTTTTTGAGAACCAAGGTATCAATCCAGTAGGAGGCTACGCGCAAGTCCCTCGTACCTGCACAAAACAAATAAATCCTCGCAACCAACGCAAATAGGGGTTGTCAATCCCTATAGGGCCACTTACGAGAGTGAGATCCGATAGATATGATAAGATAATATTTTTGGTATTTTTATGATAAAAGATGCAAAGTAAAATAAAGGCAAAGGAAATAGCAAAGGAAATAACTAAGTAGTAGGAGATTAATACGATGAAGATAGACCCGGGGGCCATAGGTTTCACTAGTGGCTTCTCTTGAGAGCATAAGTATTCTACGGTGGGTGAACAAATTACTGTTGAGCAATTGACATAATTGAGCATAGTTATGAGAATATCTAGGTATGATCATGTATATAGGCATCACGTCCGAGACAAGTAGACCGACTCCTGCCTGCATCTACTACTATTACTCCACTCATCGACCGCGATCGAGCATGCATCTAGAGTATTAAGTTAAAAACAGAGTAACACCTTAAGCAAGATGACATGATGTAGAGGGATAGACTCATGCAATATGAAGAAAACCCCATCTTGTTATCCTCGATAGCAACAATACAATACATGCCTTGCTGCCCTTGCTGTCACCGGGAAAGACACCGCAAGATTGAACCCAAAGCTAAGCACTTCTCCCATTGCAAGAAAGATCAATCTAGTAGGCCAAACCAAACTGATAATTCAAAGAGACTTGCAAAGATAACCAATCATACATAAAAGAATTCAGAGAAGATTCAAATATTATTCATAGATAGACTTGATCATAAACCCACAATTCAGCGGTCTCAACAAACACACTGCAAAAAGAAGATTACATCGAATAGTTCTCCACAAGAGAGGTGGAGAACATTGTATTGAGATCCAAAAAGAGAGAAGAAGCCATCTAGCTACTAACTATGGACCCGTAGGTCTGAGGTAAACTAGTCACACTTCATCGGAGAGGCTATGGTGTTGATGTAGAAGCCCTCCGTGATCGATGCCCCCTCCAGCGGAGCTCCGAAACAGGCCCCAAGATGGGATCTCGTGGATACAGAAAGTTACGCCGGTGGAATTGGGGTTTTGGCTCCGTTTCTGATCGTTTGGGGGTACGTGGATATATATAGGAGGAAGGAGTATGTCGGTGGAGCAACAGGGGGCCCACGAGGGTGGAGGGCACGCATGGTGGGGGTGAGCGCGCCCCCCTACCTCGTGCCCTCCTGTTTCGTTTCCTGACGTAGGGTCCAAGTCTCCCTAGTCTTATTCGCTGAGAAAATCATGTTCCCGAAGGTTTCATTCCGTTTGGACTCCGTTTCATATTCCTTTTATTCGAAACCCTAAAATAGGCAAAAAAAAAAACAACAATTCTGGGCTGGGCCTCCGGTTAATAGGTTAGTCCCAAAAATAATATAAAAGTGGATAATAAAGCCCAATAATGTCCAAAACAGTAGATAATATAGCATGGAGCAATCAAAAATTATAGATACGTTGGAGACATATCAAGCATCCCCAAGCTTAATTCCTGCTCGTCCTCGAGTAGGTAAATGATAAAAACAGAATTTTTGATGCAGAGTGCTACTTGGCATAATCTTAATGTAATTCTTCTTAATTGTGGTATGAATATTCAGATCCGAAAGATTCAAGACAAAATTTCATATTGACATAAAAATAATAATACTTCAAGCATACTAACAAAGCAATTATGTCTTCTCAAAATAAGATGGCTAAAGAAAGTTATCCCTACAAAATCATATAGTCTGGCTATGCTCCATCTTCACTACACAAAATATTTAAATCATGCACAGCCCCGATGACAAGCCAAGCAATTTGTTGGGGATATTACTACTGGAGGTAAACCGGCCTTATGTAGCCGGGTTGACTCTTTGAAGATTAGAAGCCCATGAAGATGTAAAGATGCTGGCGCTTTACGGAGGGCCCAAAGGCGGGTTACAGTCTATAAATGTAAACCGACCTAGTCGTGTAACTTGTATAGTAAGATAGAAAGAGAGAGGCCGAACCAGAAACATTTATAATCCGGCTTCGGGACTCTGTAGCCCGGCGGGCATCAACCTATGTATATAAAGGGATGAACCGGCTGCGGTTTAGGGACGGACAACAACAACTCGAGAGCCAGACAAAGCGGATTCGCTCCCTGGCCTTCGAAACCCTAGCAATACCAATCACAACTAGACGTCAGCTTTTACCTTCATCGAAGGGGCCGAACTAGTATAAACTCCCATGTCCCCCTTGTCCGGTTTAACCCCTTTAAGCTAATCCGTTGCGATGGCTCCATGACTAAGTCCTTTCACGAGGACATCTGCCGTGACAAACCCACGACAGTTGGCGCCCACCGTGGGGCTATCGCACGATGGTTTTGAGTTCTTGAAGGGCAGCTTCGATGGACTCAAGGGATACGTTGTGGGCCGGAGGACGAAGAGTCGCCGCGGGAACTCTACATCGACAATGCAGGATGGGGTCCCAAGGCCGATTAAATCGAATACGGGTACCAGGTCCCCTTTGGTGGGATTCACGTCCTCATCGGCAAGATTGGCGAACTGGCCCCCGAGCCGGACATCTGCACCGACATCATGGAAACGACTCGGCGTGCAAGTTCTTCGCCGGTTCAGCCCGAGGCAAGGCATGTTTTCGTAGGTGCCGTCCATGGATCGGGGTACGAGGACGGACCGGTGTCTGATGGAGAAACCGTAGTCTGCTCTAATGACGAGTCTTCTGGAGAAACCGAATCGCTCTACCAGTTGCATGACAGCCGGATTGAGGGAGGATACGAGGGCAACAGTATTCCGGATTCCCTCGGTCTGCCAAACCGGGCCGCCATCTTCATGGCCGGCACACAATCGGCGCCTCATTCATCTACCACCGCAGCAATGCTCTCCGGTTCAGCGACGGCCACACCAGCAGGAGCAGGAAGCTCAGCGCCACCTCCGGCCCAAGTCTTGTCTGATTTGTTCGACGCTCTGGCAACATTGATGTCTACGGAGGTAGACGCAGCAGCCAAGGATCAGCATGATGCGGAGATTGTAAAGGTGAAAGATCATATAGCCCAGGCTAAAGTGGACCTGGCAGCAGAGAATGCCAGGATGGCTACGGAGCGGGCCGAGTTGGAAGCATAGGCTTACCGGATTAGACTGGATCATAATGCTTCAGAGGAAGTCATGATAAGAAGGTACTGATCACGTCTCCCGTCGGTTTATGAGCCGCAGAATCTTTTCAACACGCCAGGCGCAGGAGCTGCTAACCAGCCCATGCTAAACCGGGCGGGGGCGCCGGGAGCAGGAGCGCCGGTTCAGTCGCGCATGACGGACCTGCCTTGCCAGAACAACATTGTACCATCAACGCCGCCCAGGCATTATTCCAACCCGTTGGACAACATTGTGGCCGCCGCTTCACGCCTGGCGGCCCTCCCAACCGACGGCGAGTCACCAGTTGCAGTGGAAGCACGTCGGGCCAAGGATCTCCTTCAGACAACACTAAATCAACAGCAAGCATATTCACACAGTCGTGAGAGGATTCATTCCACTCCCCGTCCAAGCCGGAGTTATAGCAGACACGTGGAGGACGAACCGGCCATGTCCAGTAGTGCACGTCGCCGAAATTCCCCATGAGGGAACAACCCGGCTGGGGGAGGTGCTAATGCGCAAGATGTTGTGGACCATGGCCACGCACATCGAGAGGCTGAGTTGACAGCTCGACACGGAGCACGACAGCATACTCCGGTTCACCCCACCACCTCCGTGGAGCCCTGGGTGATGTTCAGTTCCTTAGGGGTACCGTGTTTAACTCCCGCTTTGCGTAATGTGCGACTACCCAAGGATTTCAAGGGACCCCGTAAGGTACCAAATTACACCACCGATTTGCAGCCAGAGGCGTGGGTGGAGAGCTATGAGATGGCAATGGAGATGTTAGATGTGGATGAGGCGGTGTGTGCTAAATATTTCACCATGATGTTGGAAGGAACAGCTCGCACTTGGTTGAAGAGCTTGCCGACCAACTCTATTGGATCATGGGCCGAACTGAAGCATCGGTTTATCCAGAACTTCAAGGATACGTGTAAGCAGCCGATGTCAATTGTAGATCTGGCCGCTTGTGTCCAAGAGGAAGGGGAGTCCATGACCCATTGGGTCAAACGGGTCTCGGCGATTTTGCATTCATCAGATCGTATCAATGCAGACACCGCAGTGTTAACGTTAGAGGGAAATTGCCGTTTCAAATTGCTAAAACAGAAGTTGGGAAGGCTCAAACGTCACTGCAACGACATGTCAACACTCATGGCCGCTTTAGTTAAATATGCCGATTCAGATAATACCAAGGATCCGGATTCAGAGGAGGACAAACCGGAGAAGGGTAAGAAGAACGGCAATGCCAAAGGCCAACAACATAATCCGGCAGGCCATGGAAACGCTGGTAAGCGCAAGGCCGACAGTGGTTTGGACTTTGTTGCAAATACCAGCGCGCGGGAGAATGGCCAGCGCCGTAAAGGCAAGAAGCCCGGAGGGGTGGAGGTCCAGGAAACAGTTTGGAGCGTTTGTTAAATCAGCCCTGTCCAAAGCACGGATCGAAGGATAAACCGGCATCACATCTCTGGAAAGATTGTTATATCATGCGGGATTTCAAGAATTCCAATATGTTCCAATATGACAACGGCCCGCCCGGCGGTTCAGGAGGAGGTTTCCACGGGCCGGGTTACGGAAGTGGTGGTTCCGGTTCAGGGTTTCCAGGCAATCAAACCGGATACGTCAATCAAGGATACCAATGCAACTAGGGAGGTTACAACCACCAGGGGAGTCAGCAGCAGCAGCAGCAGTCGGGTTATCAGAGCAATCCCAAACAGCTGAACAGCGGGCAATATCATGTCTTCACTACTAGTTTGTGCAAACGTGATCAGAAGCTTCACAAAAGGGCAGTCAACTCTGTTGAGCCGGCAGTACCTCAGTATTTACGCTGGTCGGAGCAACCTATTTTATGGAGTGGAGAGGATCACCCACCCCGGATTGATAATCCAGGTCATTTGGCCTTGGTGGTAGCCTCTCAAGTTGGGGGATACAAGTTCACTAAAGTGCTCATGGATGGGGGAAGTAGTATCAATATTTTGTGTTATGATACATTCCGCCGTATGGGGTTGACAGATAAGGATCTTAAACCGTCGAATACGGTATTTCATGGTGTGGTGCCTGGTAAGTCTGCATATCCTGTTGGTAAGATAGCTCTGGAGTTAGCTTTTGCAAATGACTACGATTCAAGGTCAGAAACATTAACATTTAAGGTGGTGAAGATCAAAAGTCCATACCATGCCTTGTTTGGGCGGCCGGTTTATGCTAAGTTTATGGCAAGGCCATGTTATGTTTACCTACAGCTTAAAATGCCAGGTCATAAGGGGACTATCACAGTACATGGAAGTAGAAAGATTGCTTTGGAATGTGAAGAAGGCAATGCGGCTTATGCTGAGTCGGTTTGTGCCATGGAGGAGTTAAAATTCTATAAGGAGCAAGTTGATCCGGCAGATATGACCTCCTTAAAAAAGCCAACCGCGGAACATGATCCAGCATTGAAGTTCAAATCAGCTACGGACACTAAAATGGTTGACTTTGTTCCTGGCGATTCATCCAAACAGTTCAGCATCAGCGCTAACCTGGATCCCAAATAGGAAAGCGCGCTCATCGAGTTCATCCATGAGAATCGGGACATCTTTGCATGGAAACCTTCTGACATGCTAGGTGTACCGAGAGAACTCGCTGAGCACATACTCAACATTGATCCTAAATTCAAACTGGTCTGACAGTTCCTCTGCCGTTTCAATGAGGAAAGACGCAAGGCTATAGGTGAAGAGGTAGCCCGTTTGTTGGCTGCTGGGTTTATTGTGGAAGTTTTTCATCCAGAGTGGTTAGCCAATCCGGTGCTGGTTCTTAAGAAAAACGACACTTGGCGCATGTGTGTGGACTACACAGATTTAAACAAGGCTTGCCCTGCAGACCCCTTTGCTCTCCCTCGCATTGATCAGATAATTGATGCTACGGCGGGTTGTGACCGTTTGTGTTTTTTGGATGCTTACTCTGGTTATCATCAGATTAAAATGGCAGTTAAGGACCAGGAGAAGACAGCCTTCATAACTCCCTTTGGAGCCTTCTGCTATGTTTCCATGCCCTTTGGACTCAAGAGTGCCCAGGCAACTTACCAGCGATGTGTTCAGAATTGCCTTCATAAGCAAATTGGGTGCAATGTTCATGCGTATGTGGATGATATTGTGGTCAAATCCAGAAAGGAGGAGACATTGATAGATGATATATGGGAAACCTTTGACAATCTCCGGATTTACAAGATGATGCTCAATCCGGAGAAGTGTGTTTTCGGTGTCCCAGCAGGCAAGCTCTTAGGTTTTCTGGTTTCAAACAGAGGCATTGAGGCTAATCCGGAAAAGATTGCAGCAATTGCGTCCTTGGCTAAACCGGCGTGTATAAACGATGTGCAACGTCTGGCCGGCCGGATTACAGCCTTGAGCCGGTTTATCAGCCGCCTTGGAGAGAAGGCCATCCCCTTATATCATATGCTCAAGAAAACAGATAACTTTGTCTGGAGTGAGGCAGCTGATAAGGTGTTTGAAGATCTGAAGAGGCAGCTAGTGGAACCACCCATGCTGGCAGCACCGATCGATAAAGAGCCATTATTATTATATGTGGCCGCTAATGCCCGGGCTGTCAGCGTAGCCATTGTGGTAGAGCGCAAGGAGCCTGGCAAAGAGTATCCGGTTCAACTTCCTGTTTATTATATCGGTGAGGTGCTCATTGAGTCAAAGCAGAGGTGTCCACATTGGCAGAAACTGGTGTATGGGGTGTTTATGGCAAGCCGGAAGCTCAAACACTATTTTCAGGGCCATCCTATCACAGTGATCAGTTCAGCCCCTCTGGGTGACATCATTCAAAACAGAGAGGCAACTGGCCGGATTGCCAAGTGGGCCATTGAGCTTGGACCTCACGGGCTCAAATATATACCCCGCACGGCGATCAAGTCCCAGGCACTTGTAGATTTCATCAACGATTGGACAGAGTTACAGGCACCTGAGGAGAAACCAGATAATACGTATTGGACTATTCATTTTGATGGATCCAGACAGTTAGAGGATTCGGGGGCTGGAGTCGTATTAACTTCCCCACGAGGTGACAAGTTTTGTTATGTCCTCCGCTTAATGTTCCCTTGTACTAACAATGCAGCTGAATATGAGGCTTTACTCCACGGTCTTCGGATGGCTAAAGAGATGAATTTGAGCCGGGTTAAGTGCTTCGGCGATTCAGATCTAGTGGCTCAGCAAGTGTCTAGCACTTGGGATTCTAAGGACCCACTCATGGCTGCATATCGGCGAGAGGTGGACGCAGTGGCTGGTCACTTTAAAGGTTATCAGGTGGACCATATAGACCGGCGGAAGAATGAAGCGGCGGACGCTTTAAGTCTTCTTGGTTCCCAATGTAAACCAGTTCCGCCCAATGTCTTTCTTGATGTATTGCACAATCCGTCAGTCAAAATACCAACCGAAGAAGATTTGGCTATTCCGGATCCGGAGGCTCAGTTGGTGGCAGCTCTGCATGCCATACCAGATTGGACGATCCCATATCTGGATTACATGAACCGGGGCGAGTTACCAGCTGAGGAAACGTTGGCTCGACAGATAATCCGGCGGTTCAAGTCCATGACCATACTCAACGGGGAGTTACATCGTTACAGTGTTTCAGGAGCAATTCAGCGATGCGTTTCTCCTCAAGAAGGTTGTGAGATTTTGCGAGAAATTCATGAAGGGGATTGCGGTCACAACGCCGGTTCAAAGTCGTTGGTTGCCAAAGCTTTTCGCCACGGTTTTTACTAGTTGATGGCGCATGCTGATGCGGAGGATTTAGTAAAAAGATGTGATGGATGTCAAAGGTTTGCCCGCCGTGCGCACGTTCCGGCTCAAGAGTTGCAGATGATTCCAATTACGTGGCCATTTGCAACTTGGGGGCTGGATATGGTTGGACCCTTCAAGCGCTCCAAGGACAAGAAGACCCATCTGTTAGTAGCAGTTGATAAATTCACTAAATGGGTAGAGGCAGAGCCAGTCAGCAAGTGTGATGCAGCCACGACGGTTCAATTCATCAAAAAGGTGATATTCCGGTTTGGCTTTCCACATAGCATTATAACGGACAATGGTACTAACTTATCAAAAGGGGAGATGGAAGAATTCTGTCAACGTGAGCACATCCGGTTTGATCTAGCATCAGTGGCTCACCCCCAATCTAATGGTCAAGCGGAAAGGGAAAATCAAGAAATTCTACGGGGTATCAAACCAAGGCTTGTGGTTCCCTTAAAGCGGACGCCGGGTTGTTGGCTCGAGGAGCTACCTTCTGTGTTATGGAGCATTAACACCACACCCAATAGGTCTACGGGTTACACGCCTTTCTTCATGGTTTATGGAGCGGAGGCGGTCCTTCCTAGTGACATCCGTCACGATTCGCCCCGTGTGGCAGCTTATGTTGAAGCTGATAATGAGAAGGCACGTTAGGATTCTCTGGACCTGTTGGATGAAGAGCGGGATCTTGCAGCAGCACGTTCGGCGATTTATCAACAAGATCTTCGACGTTATCACAACCGCCGGGTTAAAACTAGAACCTTTCAAGAAGGTGATTTGGTGCTCCGGCTCATCCAGGATCAGACTGATAGGCACAAGTTATCCCCCCCTTGGGAAGGACCCTTTGTGGTCAGCAAAAATCTGCACAACAGATCCTACTACCTCATTGATGTTCGAGAGCATGAAGACTCATGTCAATCGGAGGAGAAGACAAAGCGGACATGGAACATAGCTCTCCTTCAGCCTTACTATACTTGAAGCCATAGGCTCTTCACCTGTACATATTTATGACAGTGTATATACCATATAATAAACCAGAGCCTCCGTTATAAGCGGGGTATATGTTCTTTTTTATATCATATGTGTGCTTTTACAAGTTAACGGTCAAAGCGGAGTCTTTGTTAAACCGGCTTTAGCAGTTGCATAAAGATAAAGAAAATCACTAGGGGGCTTGGTCATGTTCGAACCACATCTACACCTCTTGATAGGCATTTCAGCCACACAAGGAAAATTTTGTGGAGCTAAAGAGGGTATTGTACACAGTACAAACTCAAACATAGGCACACACTGAGCATCGCTCACAAAGTTACTTGGGGGCTCTTTTTTGCAAAGCAACAAAGAGTTTGAAAGGACCCTCATAATTGGCTATCAAGCCACGACTTGGAAGCCTGGTGTATTCACCTAAAACCCCGGGTTAACCTGCCTTCATCAAGTAAGCCACTCCTATCCAGGTAATCCTGGCATGACCCATCAAACGTTTGACAAGTCAATCTTTTACAGACCCTGAATTTGTCACAGTTAAAACGATGATTGGTTAATTGGAGGCCCATCTTAAAAGGCTTTGTTAAATGGTTTAACTCAGAGGCCTGGCAGCCCATGAAAAGCCTCGATTTGGAGCCTGGCAGCTCGTAAAAAGCCTCGCATATTTTCCTATTTGAATTTTGTTTGTTGACAATCATAAGCATTTTTTGATAAACCGGCATCCTTGACCCGGCTTGCTTTCCAACCACCAGTTGTTGGCACATGATCAATTATAAACCGGTGGCCATTGACCCGGTCTGGTTTGACTAAACCACCAGTGTTATAAAGAAAATCCGGTAGTTATACCGGTCCGGTTTAATAGATAGACCGGCATTATGAGGATGAAATTACCAAACGTATCGGGTTGGTGTTAAACACCTTTGCTGTATACACATTTGCTCAATCAATGAGGTATGTTGTGTACATTATTTTTTGTACAAACACTTGATTATTCAGCTAAAGTACTATATACTTCTTGGATATTATGACATGTTTAGCGGTAAACCACTAGACACTTTTAAGTTTTTGGACCCAGGAAGGCAAGTCATCATAGGCTATGCATAAAATATATCCTGAAGGATGGCACAGATTGTCAAAAAGCATTATGAAACATGCTCGATGGCATGGCAGATAAACAAAGTTTCAGCTATCCTATTACATGAAGCTTCAAAGCGGTTCAAACAGTGCCATTGTTTTTCACAGTAGCCATATAAACCGGCGACCGAATCAGGACTCTTCATCACGACGGTTTGACGGTTGCGGATCAGTTGGTGTTGTCACTTCTTCATCCCTCCCCAGCCGCTGGAAATCAGACGTTGACCAGTCGATTCTAGTTAAAGCTTGGAACACTGCCTCCTCATGGATAAGATCGGAAGGGTTAATATCAAGGGCATAAGTGTGCTTACGAATCAGAGGCACAAGTTCTTCGACTTCATGGATATCGGCCGGCTGTCTTTTCCCTTCTGCGTCATAAAACGGTTGAAAATGGGACAAATCGGTGTCCTCAGCCAATTTGCTGGTCGCTGGCCGCATCTGTTTGGTCAGCCGCCGAAGATCATCATTGTCAAAGTTTGAACCGTCTTCTTTAATGCCTGGATATCCTTTAATGATATCCTTCGCTTCAAGGTCTGGAATCCAGGCCTTGGCTCGAATAAGGGCGGTTAATGCTCCTGCTCTCGCAGCGGCTCTTTTCAACTCGCCAATACGCGCCGGTAACATGCTCAGCTTCTCAAGGGTCTCCTTAATCAACGTTGGCGCCAGTTTGTTATAAGCCGCTGTACTAATGGCTCGCTGAGATCCAGAGTATAGCTGCTCAACCAATGTATATGTCGCTTTGAGCTTCATCCGCATATCTGCACCAAGATGAGTGATCCGAGTTCCTGCCAAAGATTTTATCAATATTTTGGTCAGTTTTAAGATTCATTGACTGGTGCAACATACATAAGCAGACACTTACCAAAGATAGCAGAGGTCATAGCATTGATTTGGCGCTTCAGACCGGTTAGTTCTTCAACCACCGGTTTCAGGGCTTCCTCGGCATCTACAACTCTTTTGGTCAAACCGGCTTTTTCGGTTTCCCATTCAGCACGATCTCGGTTGAAGGATTCTTTCAATTTTTCCATTCCGGGCAGGGCCTACGTCAGCTCCTCTTTGGTTTTTGCAGCTTCGGCTTGTTGAGACTTCACATTTTCTTGCAAGTCAGAGTTTTGGGCATCTTTGCTTCTCAGTTCAGCCTGCAACATTGAAGGTATATTCAACAAAACAACATATTTATGCACTAAGTATAAAGCATATAACAAGTTATCCACTTCATACTTGGGGGCTAATACCTATTTGATCTCAAATAATACCCTCTATACAAGTCTCCAGAACAATGCAAGCATTATCCTTGACACTTGGGGGCTAATGTACATTTGTTCTAAACTGGCGGTGTGGATTAAAAACCGGATTAACTTGCCAAGTTAAACCGGCCTTTGGAGGCTATGCTGCAGAACGTTATCTAATTTTTTTTCAAACATGAGTCTTCTCTATGATTGAGGACATGCCTTTGCAAGGATCAATGATGGGATGCTTGAAGTATTACAAAGACCCGGTTTATGATTAACAATCATAAAACAGCTCTTGGAGGCTACTTGGAATAGTATTTCAGCTATAAATCAATATACAAAGGAGAAGCATTTACCTCATATCGTTCTTTCATCAAATTCACCAAATCGGCTTCATAATCCCGGTTTGAGTGCAGACGGTTCAGGAAGTTGGAATGAAGTTCATCAGCGTTAAGATGAGCATAGTTTGATAAGTCGATGCTCCATTTACCTTTATCCCTGGCAATTTGCTCTTCTTTGGCACTATGCTGAGCCAAAATGACGGGATGACCAGGAGAGCTGTGGCCTGTTCCAGTAATAATAACGTCATCGCCTTGGCCTTCAGGATTTTTGGTGGATGATGATGGAATTTCAGTGTCTTTCATTGGATCAGCCCGGTTTGGTTCTGCCGGTTCAGTATCAGGGGCGGCGGGTTCAACATCTGTTGGTTTGTCAGTATATTGCCGTCAAGGGGCAGATCATCAAAAGTTGTTTCAGGATGAAGGCCTTCCGGTTCACCAGTCTGCTCCGGTTCACCTCTTGGTTCTTCTTCTTCGGCAACAGGGTCTTCTAGCGAATTGGTGACCCGAGCTTTCTTACTGGGTCTGGCTTTGGCCGCTACAAACAGAATTAAAAAGGATTAACATCCTATTCAAAAGTTCAAAAGATATAGGGCGCATTGAAAGGAAAGGTTTTTCATAACTCACCCGGCCACAGTTTTCAAAGGGGATGTTGAGTTGCTGTTAATTCACCAGAAGAGGAAGGAGGTGTCACCTGATAATTTGAATCGGGTGGATTAAGAGGCTGTCTGAAATAACCTGCCTTGGGTAAGAATGGTCAGAAGTAGGAGAGACCTCATACCGGCGCTTCCGAACCGGAGTATCAGGTAAACCGGTAGAGGTGACCTGTTGGCCACTGTGCCGGGTTGTCCGGCGAGCTTCATGATGTTGAGTCTTCAAAATAAATGTTGGATCCAAGTGAGCAAGAGGATGAGAAAAGCTTACTTTCTGGATTGCTTGGCGAGTTTTTTGTGTTGGCATAGAGTCTGAACCAGAGGAAATGGTAATTACCTCTACGTCATCAGCCTGACTAGCTTCTGCCTCCTCCTAAGGAAGATCATTGTTAACAAGATGCATAAAAAGAGAGCCAAGTGAGTCAAGTTCTACCTCAACTTCTGGGTCATCAGTATCATCATCAAGTTCCATATTAATCCGGCCAGCCATTTTCCGCTTTGACGTTCGTTTTACGGCTTTGGTCTTTGGGCGGGTTGGTTTGACCACTTTGTCTCCAGTTGGCTTTGCCGCTTTCTCTATGGATTTCCGTTTCCAGAAAGGGTCATCACCATATATATATATATATATATATATATATATATATATATATATATATATAAAGAAGAAGGGTTACAGCTTGTATAAGTTAAAGATATTAGAGATGAAGAGGAAGTGTAATGCTTACAACAGGCGGTTTGTTCTTGGTATAGAAGGGACTCAGACCGGTTTGACTACAGACCGGTTTGGATTCATTCAGAATTTTCTTTACACCTTCAGTAACTTCTTCCTCAGATAATTGGATATTGCAGTGGCATTGAGGATCGTCAACTTCGTCGGTATATTCACACATTAAACCGGGACGTCGGCTTAGCGGCAAGATACTCCAGGATATCCAACAGCGCACAAAATCCACGCATGTTAAACCATTTGCCATAAAGGCCCGGAGCTTGGCGATTTGAGGAGCGTATTTTGCCCTTTCTGAAGAGCTCAGGCATTGTGGCATTGGGTGAGTATTGGATAATCTATGATCACGGAAGTCGGGGAGGGGATTTTCATCCTCAGGCGAAGTGTCTCTGCAATAGAACCATGTTTGGTTCCATTCCTTTGGGTGGCTATGGTGTTTGGCATGAGGAAATTCTACTTCTTTCCGCTTTTGGATCGAGACACCACCAAGCTCTGTGTTCGGGCCATTCACAAACTCTGTGTGCCGGTTTAAGTGAAAGAAATCCTGGAACAATTCTGTAGTTGGTTCTTCTTGTAAATAGGCTTCACAGAAGACTTGAAAATTACATAAGTTGGAGACTGAGTTGGGACCAATATCTTGTGGATGTAGTTGAAAGTTGGCAAGTACATCTCGATAAAATTTTGATCCTCGCGGTTTGAAACCACGGCCTATATGGTCAACAAAGATTACCACCTCTCCTTGTCTTGGGGTTGGAGGATTCTCTGTTCCTGGAGCTCGTCATTTGATCTCAGTTTTCTTAGGCAGAGAGCCGATGCTAACCATCTCATTCAATTGATCCTCAGTAACCCGGGAACGAGCCCAGTTGCAGGCAGTGAATTGTTTGGCCATTGCAAAGCGAACAAACTGAAAATGAAAGGCTGGTTTATAAATTACGCATGATTATACACAAGAGACAAGGGAGTAAGAAACATGCTGATATGATAAATGGTACAACCCGGAGACTAGTATAATGAGAGAGAAAGGTAATGCTAGCACAGGGTTGATCAGACACTGTTAAACCGGAGCATAATTGTGAAGGTAACATGCTCTTCCGGTTTATCAGAGGGCTAATGGCATAGACTATTTATACAATGCTAAACCGCTTATATTGGTGCGAGGAGAAACGGATCTCACAGGAACATAGAAACAGATCTCATAGTGATGTATAAAACTTTCGGATCTAAAGCTAAGACAGAAAAGCAAAAATAATTGGGTCTTGAAGGGGTACAGAACTGAAGCAATTTTTGACAGACTAGATCAGTTCTTTGCGCATAAGGATTTGTGATGACTATGGTAGGTAAGCTACGGCAAAGATGCATCAAGCATGAAGTGTCCATCTATTAAAGGAAGAACAGGGAAGAATAGCACTGATGAACTTCGGAAGAACTGCAAAGAATGTCGAAACCCTAGAACAGATCTATGGTGAAAAAAGCAGAGAACTTGCCGGAGCTGGTGAGGAAGCAGAAGGGCGCCGCAGTATTCTGGTGCGTTCAGGGTGATGCAGCGGCTAAGGTCGGAGCAGAGGCGACGGTCGACGGTGGCGGCGGAGCTCCAGAGGCTGAGCGGCGCGAGGAAGACGATGCGAAGAGGCACGGGGGAAATGGTGAAAATGACCCCTCGGTCCTATTTATAAGGCGAAGTGATAAAATGGCAAGTACGGGAATCGAGGAGCCCAAAAAATGGATAAGTTAATAAAGGTGTCGCCTCGATGACTGGATATATATTAAATGAAGGAAATCTCCGACATCAACGGATGGATGACGTCACAGCGGTTTATCGTAATTTCGAAGTATGACATCACGGCGGTTTACAAGATCAAAAATGAAGATAAGAGAGAAGATTTTTTTTCTAAAGTGTGGAAGATTGACATGAACAAGTTCAAACCAATCTGGGGCCTAATGTTGGGGATATTACTACTGGAGGTAAACCGGCCTTATGTAGCCGGGTTGACTCTTTGAAGATTAGAAGCCCATGAAGATGTATAGATGCTGGCGCTTTACGGAGGGCCCAAAGGCGGGTTAAAGTCTGTAAATTTAAACCGGCCTAGTCGTGTAACTTGTATAGTAAGATAGAAAGAGAGAGGCCGAACCGGAAACGTTTATAATCCGGCTTCGGGACTCTGTAGCCTGGCGGGCATCAACCTATGTATATAAAGGGACGACCCGGCCGTGGTTTAGGGACGGACAACAACAACTCGAGAGCCAGACAAAGCAGATTCGCTCCCTGGCCTTCGAAACCCTAGCAATACCAATCACAACTAGACGTAGGCTTTTATCTTCATCGAAGGGGCTGAACTAGTATAAACTCCCGTGTCCCCCTTGTCCGGTTTAACCCCTTTAAGCTAACCCGTTGCGATGGCTCCACGACTAAGTCCTTTCACGAGGACATCTGCCATGACAAACCCACGACACAATTGTTTCATACTTTTGACATTCTCAAAACTTTTTCAATTTTCACGCAATACATGAGCGTGAGCCATGGATATAGCACTATAGGTGGAATAGAATGGTGATTGTGGAGAAGACAAAAAGGGGAAGATAGTCTCACATCAACTAGGCATATCAATGGGCTATGGAGATGCCCACCAATAGATATCAATGTGAGTGAGTAGGGATTGCCATGCAACGGATGCACTAGAGCTATAAGTATATGAAAGCTCAAAAAGAAACTAAGTGGGTGTGCATCCAACTTGCTTGCTCATGAAGACCTAGGGCAATTTGAGTAAGCCCGTCATTGGAATATACAAGCCAAGTTCTATAATGGAAGATTCCCACTAGTATATGAAAGTGATAACATGAGAGACTCTCTACTATGAAGATCATGGTGCTACTTTGAAGCACAAGTGTGGTAAAAGGATAGTAACATTGTCCCTTCTCTATTTTTCTCTCATTTTTTTATTTGGGCCTTTTCTTTTTTTATGGCCTCTTTTCTTTCTCCTTTTTTTATTTTTCGTCGGGAGTCTCATCCCGACTTGTGGGGGAATCATAGTCTCCATCATCCTTTCCTCACTGGGACAATGCTCTAATAATGATGATCATCAGACTTTTATTTTTCTTACAACTCAACAATTACAACTCGATACTTAGAACAAAATATGACTCTATGTGAATGCCTCCGGCGTTATATCGGGATATGCAATGACTCATGAGTGACATGTATGAAAGAATTATGAATGGTGGCTTTGCCACAAATACGATGTCGACTACATGATCATGCTAAGCAATATGACAATGATGGAGTGTGTCATAATAAACGGAACGGTGGAAAGTTGCATGGCAATTTATCTCGGAATGGCTATGGAAATGCCATAATAGGTAGGTATGGTGGCTGTTTTGAGGAAGGTATATGGTGGGTGTATGATACCGGCGAAAGGTGTGCGGTATTAGAGAGGCTAGCAAAGGTGGAAGGGTGAGAGTGCGTATAATCCATGGACTCAACATTAGTCATAAAGAACTCATATACTTATTGCAAAAATCTGCAAGTTATCAAAGCAAAGTATTATGCGCATGCTCCTAGGGGGATAGATTGGTAGGAAAAGACCATCGCTCGTCCCCGACCGCCACTCATAAGGAAGACAATCAATAAGTAAATCATGCTCCGACTTCACCACATAACGGTTCAGCATACGTGCATGCTACGAGAATCACAAACTTCAACACAAGTATTTCTCAAATTCACAACAACTCAACTAGCATGACTTTAATATCACCATCTCTATATCTCAAAACAATTATCAAGTATCAAACTTATCATAGTATTCAACACACTCATAAGAAAGTTTTATTATTAATCTTGTATACCAAGCATATTAAGATTTTAAGCGAATTACCATGCTATTTAAGACTCTCAAAATAATCTAAGTGAAGCATGAGAGATCAATAGTTTCTATAAAACAATTCCACCAACGTGCTCTAAAAGATATAAGTGAAGTACTAGAGCAAAATTATATAACTCAAAAGATATAAGCGAAGCACATAGAGTATTCTAACAAATTCCAAATGATGTATGGCTCTCTGAAAAGGTGTGTGCAGCAAGGATGATTGTGGTAAACTAACAAGCAAATACTCAAATCATACAAGACACTCCAAGCAAAACACATATCATGTGGTAAATAAAAATATAGCTCCAAGTAAAGTTACCGATAGAAGTGGACGAAAGAGGGGATGCCTTCTGGAGCATCCCCAAGCTTTGGCTTTTAGGTGTCCTTAGATTATCTTGGGGGTGACATGGTCATCCCCAAGCTTAGGCTCTTGCCACTCCTTGTTCCATAATCCATCAAATCTTTACCCAAAACTTGAAAACTTCAGAACATAAAACTTAAAGTAGAAAATCTCGTGAGCTCCGTTAGCGAAAGAAAATAAAAGATCACTTCAAGTTACTGTAATGAACTCATTCTTTATTTATATTGGTGTTATACCTACTGTATTACAACTTCTCAATGGTTTATAAACTATTTTACTAGCCATAGATTCATCAAAATAAGCAAACAACACACAAACAGAATCTATCAAAAACAGAACAGTCTGTAGTAATATGTAGCTAGCGCAAGATCTGGAACCCCAAAAATTCTAAAATAAATTGCTGGACGTGAGAAATTTATCTATTAATCATCTGCAAAAATAATTAACTAAATATCACTCTCCAAATAAAAATGACAGCAGTTCTCGTGAGCGCTAAAGTTTCTGTTTTTTTACAGCAAGTTCAACAAGACTTTCCCCAAGTCTTCCCAACGGTTCTACTTGGCACAAACACTACTTAAACACAAAAACTCAACCAAAACAGAGGCTAGATAAATTATTTATTACTAAACAGGAGCAAAAAGCAAGGAAAAAATAAAATTGGGTTGCCTCCCAACAAGCGCTATCGTTTAACGCCCCTAGCTAGGCATAACAAGCAAGAATAGATCTAGGTATCACCATCTTTGGAGGCAATCCATAAGTGGCTCTCATAATAGATTCATAAGGTAATTTAATTTTCTTTCTAGGAAAGTGTTCCATGCCTTTCCTTAATGGAAATTGGAATCTAATATTTCCTTCCTTCATATCAATAATTGCACCAATCGTTCTAAGGAAAGGTCTACCAAGAATAATAGGACATGAAGGATTGCAATCTATGTCAAGAACAATAAAATCTATGGGCACATAATTCCTATTTGCAACAATAAGAACATCATTAATTCTTCCTATAGGTTTCTTAATAGTGGAATCCGCAAGGTGCAAGTTTAGAGAGCAATCATCAAAATCACGGAAACCTAACAAATCACACAAAGTCTTTGGAATCGTGGAAACACTAGCACCCAAATCACATAAATCATAGCATTCATGATCTTTAATTTTAATTTTAATAGTTGGTTCCCACTCATCATAAATTTTTCTAGGGATAGAAACTTCCAATTCAAGTTTTTCTTCATAAGATTGCATCAAGGCATCAACGATATGTTTAGTAAATGCTTTATTTTGACTATAAGCATGAGGAGAATTTAGCACGGATTGCAACAAGTAAATACAATCAATAAAATAGAAATTTTCATAGTTAAATTCCTTGAAATCCATAATAGTGGGTTTAGCAACATCTAGGGTTTTAATTTCTTCAATCCCACTTTTATCAAATTTAGCATCAAGATCAACAAATTCCGAATTCTTGGAACGCCTTCTAGGTAAAGGTGGATCATATTCAGTCCCATCATTATCAAGATTCATATTGCAAAACGAAGATTTAATAGGGAACACATCAATAACTTTTAGATCTTCATCTTTATTTTCATAGCAACTAGAAGACCACTCTCTTATAAAGGCATATTTCTTAGCACGCATCCTAGCGGTTCTTTATTTGCACTCATCAATGGAAATTCTCATGGATTTGAGAGACTCATTGATATCATGCTTAGGTGGAATAGATCTAAGTTTCAAAGAATCAACATCAATAGCAATTCTATCAACGTTCCTAGCCAAATCATCAATCTTAAGCAATTTTTCTTCAATCATAGCGTTAAAATTCTTTTGCAAAGTAATAAATTCTTTAATATTAGATTCAAAATTAGAGGGCATCTTATTATAATTTCCATTAGAATTGTTGTAGGAATTACCATAATTATTAGAGGGATTACTAGGATAAGGCCTAGGATTGGAATTTCCTCTATACGCGTTGTTACCAAAATTGTTCCTACCAACAAAATTCACATCCATAGATTCATTATGATTATCAATTAAAGTAGACAAGGGCATATCATTAGGATCAGAAGAAACACTCTTATTAGCAAATAATTTCATAAGTTCATCCATCTTTCCACTCAAAACATTAATTTCTTCTATCGCATGCACCTTTTTATTAGTAGATCTTTCAGTGTGCCATTGAGAATAATTAACCATAATATTATCTAGGAGTTTAGTAGCTTCTCCTAAAGTGATTTCCATAAAAGTGCCTCCCGCGGCCGAATCTAAAAGATTTCTAGAAGCAAAATTCAATCCGGCATAAAAAAATTGTATAATCATCCACAAATTTAAACCATGAGTAGGGAAATTACGTATCATTAATTTCATTATCTCCCAAGCTTGTGCAACATGTTCATGATCAAGTTGCTTAAAATTCATAATGTCGTTTCTAAGAGAGATGATCTTAGCGGGAGGAAAATACTTAAGAGATAAAAGCATCTTTGCACTTGTTCCATGAATCAATACTATTTTTAGGCAAAGATGAAAACCAAGCTTTAGCACGATCTCTAAGCGAAAAAGGAAATAGCTTCAATTTAACAATATCATTATCCACATCTTTCTTCTTTTGCATGTCACACAAATCAACGAAGCTATTTAGATGAGTAGCGGCATCTTCACTAGGAAGGCCGGAGAACGGATCTTTCATGACAAGATTCAGCAAAGCAGTATTAATTTCACAAGATTCAGCATCGGTAAGAGGAGCAATCGGAGTGCTAATAAGATCATTGTTGTTGGTATTGGTGAAGTCGCACAATTAAGTATTATCTTGAGCCATCGTGACAAGCAAGCAAACTAACACACAAGCAAACAAAAAGCAAGCGAACAAAGAAGAGGCAAATAGAGAGGGAGGATAGAGAGAGAGGGCGAATAAAACAGCACGGGTGAAGTGGGGAGAGGAAAACAAGAGGCAAATGGCAAATAATGTAATGCGGGAGATAAGGGTATGTGATGGGTACTTGGTATGTTGACTTTTGTGTAGACCTCCCCGGCGACGGCGCCAGAAATCCTTGCTGCTACCTCTTGAGCACTGCGTTGGTTTTCCACGAAGAGGAAGGGATGATGCAGCAAAGTAGCGTAATTATTTCCCTCAGTTTTTGAGAACCAAGGTATCAATCCAGTAGGAGGCTACATGCGAGTCCCTCGTACCTGCACAAAACAAATAAATCCTCACAACCAACGCAAATAGGGGTTGTCAATCCCTATAGGGCCACTTATGAGAGTGAGATCTGATAGATATGATAAGATAATATTTTTGTTATTTTTATGATAAAAGATGCAAAGTAAAAAGGCAAAGGAAATAGGAAAGGAAATAACTAAGTAGTAGGAGATTAATATGATGAAGATAGACCCGGGGGCCATATGTTTCACTAGTGGCTTCTCTCGAGAGCATAAGTATTCTACGGTGGGTGAACAAATTATTGTTGAGCAATTGACATAATTGAGCATAGTTATGAGAATATCTTGGTATGATCATGTATATAGGCATCACGTCCGATACAAGTAGACCGACTCCTGCCTGCATCTACTACTATTACTCACTCATCGACCGCTATCCAGCATGCATCTAGAGTATTAAGTTAAAAACAGAGTAACGCCTTAAGCAAGATGACATGATGTAGAGGGATAGACTCATGCAATATGAAGAAAACCCCATCTTGTTATCCTCGATGGCAACAATACAATACGTGCCTTGCTGCCCTTACTGTCACCGGGAAAGGACACCGCAAGATTGAACCCAAAGCTAAGCACTTCTCCCATTGCAAGAAAGATCAATCTAGTAGGCCAAACCAAACTGATAATTCAAATAGACTTGCAAAGATAACCAATCATACATAAAAGAATTCAGAGAAGATTCAAATATTATTCATAGATAGACTTGATCATAAACTCACAATTCAGCGGTCTCAACAAACACACCGCAAAAAGAAGATTACATCGAATAGTTCTCCACAAGAGAGGGGGAGAACATTGTATTGAGATCCAAAAAGAGAGAAGAAGCCATCTAGCTACTAACTATGGACCCGTAGGTCTGAGGTAAACTAGTCACACTTCATCGGAGAGACTATGGTGTTGATGTAGAAGCACTCCATGATCGATGCCCCCTCCGGCGGAGCTCCGGAACATGCCCCAAGATGGGATCTCGTGGATATAGAAAGTTACGGTGGTGGAATTAGGGTTTTGGCTCCGTTTCTGATCATTTGGGGGTACATGGATATATATAGGAGGAAGGAGTACGTCAATGGAGCAACAGGGGGCCCGCGAGGGTGGAGGGCGCGCCTGGTGGGGGTGGGCGCGCCCCCCTACCTCGTGCCCTCCTGTTTCGTTTCTTGACGTAGGGTCCAAGTCTCCCTGGTCTTATTCGTTGAGAAAATCACGTTCCTGAAGGTTTCATTCTGTTTGGACTCCGTTTGATATTCCTTTTCTTCGAAACCCTAAAACAGGCAAAAACGGCAATTCTGGGATGGGCCTCCAGTTAATAGGTTAGTCCCAAAATAATATAAAAGTGGATAATAAAGCCCAATAATGTCCAAAACAGTAGATAATATAGCATGGAGCAATCAAAAATTATAGACACGTTGGAGACGTATCAACTTCCACCATACTTTGTTACTTTGTTCCACTTGTTGTTGAGCGTATCTTGTGCTACCTTGAGCCTTTGCTTCTGTTTCTTCAGGCTCCTTGCTGTGGCAATAAGCCTTCTGCGGAGGTTCTCTTGCTCCAAGTGTGTTTCCGGGGTGATGTGTGCATCTTCGTCCGGACTACTTTCTTCCCAAGATGGGGTTTGATGAGGCTTATCCTTGGCGTCATCGTGTTTGGACGTCGGGTCTGTATTATGTTTGCAGTTTGCATCTTGATCATTTTCTGCCACCGGGGTGGTGCAGTTGTTGTTTCTTCCAGAGTCGAGTGGACTATTATTCCCTCTTGCACTGTTATCGCTGTTTTTGCTATGGCGGGACTTAGAGCGGCGCCGCTGACGTCGGCGCTTGGATTGCTTGGAGGGTACATCCCCCGCTGTCTCTTCGCCATTGCCCTCTCTTGGTGTATCCACCATGTATACGTCATGTGATGAAGTGGTGGTCCGGCGCTGTGGGCGGTTATTCCTGTTTGTCTCTGGCATCGTCGTCCATACCTTCGATGTCTTTGGAGTCGAAGTCGAGCATGTCAGTTAAGTCGTCGACAGTGGCTACTAAGTGGGTGGTGGGTGGGCAGCAAATTTCTTTGTCGTCAGCATCCCATTCTAGCCGGACATAGTTCGGCCAAGGTTCTCCTAACAGGGAGAGAGACCTTAATGAATTTAGCACATCTCCGAAAGGTGAGTGCTGAAAGATATCCACGGAGGTGAACTCCATGATCGGCGCCCAGTCGGATTCGACAGGCACGGGTGTGAGCGGCTCGGAGTCCGTGGCCAGAGATGAATCCAGTGGTTCGGTGACACGGCTCTCGTAAGGGGTGAAGTCAGTATCTAGCTCTATCGCCACTGAGAGTGCGGCCTCCATGGCGGGGTCTATCCCTCCACTCTCGGATGGCACGATTTGCTCTGGGTTAACGGCCGGAGTAGCTGCGGATGCGATCTCCCGAACACTGTCCGACGGCAGAGTTACGTCTTGCTCGTCGCGACTGTGCGGCGCGTCCGGCATGGGCTCGAATCCGTCGAAGATCAAGTCTCCGCGGATATCGGTCGTGTAGTTCAAGTTTCCAAATCTGACCTGATGACCAGGGGCGGAGCTTTCGATCTGCTCCAGATGGCCAAGCGAATTGGCTCGCAGTGCGAAGCCGCCGAATATGAAGATCTGTCCGGGGAGGAAAGCCTCACCCTGGACCGCATCGCTAGTGATGATCGAAGGAGCCATCAAGCCTTACGGTGACGACACAGTGGAACTCTCAATGAAAGCACCAATGTCGGTGTCAAAACCGGCGGATCTTGGGTAGGGGGTCCCGAACTATGCGTCTAAGGCGGATGGTAACAGGAGGCAGGGGACACGATGTTTACCCAGGTTCGGGCCCTCTTGATGGAGGTAATACCCTACGTCCTGCTTGATTGTTCTTGATGATATGAGTAGTACAAGAGTTGATCTACCACGAGATCAAAGAGGCTAAACCCTAGAAGCTAGCCTATGGTCTAATTGTATATTGTCCTATGGACTAAAACCCTTCGGTTTATATAGACACCGGAGGGGGCTAGGGTTACACAAGGTCGGTTAGAAAGGAGGAGATATACATATCCGTATTGCCTAGCTTGCCTTCCACGCCAGGTAGAGTCCCATCCGGACATGGGACGAAGTCTTCAATCTTGTATCTTAATAGTCCAACAGTCCGGCTGTCCGGAGACCCCCTAATCCAGGACTCCCTCAGGTCCCTTCCGGCGGCCTCCTCTCCCAGGGCCATGGATGACACCGAGGTGTTGTCCCGAAGGACCCCGGGCCAGGTGGAGACGCATGAGGCCATTAGGGTGATGCCATATGGTGAAACCTCGTCCTTCGGACAGATGGGAGAGTGAATCCCCATGGAGACTACCGATGGGGGCCATATCCAATTCGCCCCCAGCTGAATACGGCCCCGAAGACCTATACGGCTCCGGAATCCAGCAAGCAGCCTCCTTCGAAAGAAGGAGGTATGCCTATTCCGCTGGTGACCTCTGTCCAACCAGAGGCACCGGATACTCTATTGGAAGCGCTACGAAGTGCTTCCATTGTCGAGGAACACCATACCCTCATGGGTGCGGTGATTGAGAGGATTCAGTCTGCGAAGAATGGACTAACCGAAGCCTGCACAAGCCTTATAACAGGCTTTGAGGTAAGTGTTGCAATTATGTGAAAAGAAAGTCACAGTAGATCAAGGCAGGGCAAACCTCGCGAGGTCCTCGTGATGCGGGCCATGACGATCGAGACCAGGCGGGCCCCAGGTGGGTGCCAACGCGCGCAGTGTCCTTGTTTCCCCTTTGGTGCCAAGGGGGCAAGCGCAGGCGCAGAGTACCGAGGCATCAAGCAAAGGTTTCCATATTGATGCAACGAGACCAAGACTAGAAGGACGGTAGGACGAAGGTCACCATAGAACCCAAGACGGCGTCATCACCAAAACCTTTGGCAGGCGAAGACCACCTTTTGTCGGGATAACTTGTACTAGTTGTCCCCTTTAGAATTGGCCATTGTTGGCTCCCTTCCCGCTCAATATTTGGGGAGAGGACCAGGGCCTATATAAGTAGAACTAGCCACCATAGCAGGGGGGAGAGAGGATCGACCTTATCACAAGTCGAGAGCGGATCCAAGATCATCTCACCCACACAAGTTCACCAAGCACAAGAACACCTCAACCTCAGGAGGCTGTTCTTCCCCTCGTACCGTTCATCATAAGCCCAAGAGGCAATCCACCACCACCACACTGGAGTAGGGTATTACACCACAATGATGGCCCGAACCAGTATAAATCTTGTGTCTTTCTGTGTTGTGAGTTCGTTGAGTTCGTTCGCAAGATCTTAGAGAGCTAGGGCGTGGATCGATAGGGAGAAAACCTTCATGTGCACCCCAGTGTTCGAACCTCAAGGGTTTGCCGGAACCCGTGATCCGACAAGGCCCTCAAGAAGGCGCTGGCCGAGGCCGAGGAGAGAGAGGCAAAGGAATAAGCCGCCCATGAAAAGCATGAGGCTAGGGTTGGTGAGGTCTAGCAGGATTTCTAGGACGCCGTGAAGAAATGCGAGTCCTTGGAGCGCCAGAATACGGACCAAGAGTACGAACTCGCCAAGGTCCGCCAAAGGGCACAAGATGCCCGGGCCGAAGCCCAAGGCGGCCTCCAGGAAATCCAAGAGGCCAAGAAAATCACGGCGGGTAAGGCTTTCATTATGCAAAGCAAGTATGTGAAGAAGAGGTATCTCTTACTGACCCTGATTTGGAGTTCTCTAGGGGCATTTGTGGATCTGCCGTGTAGTGTTTCTAACGCTGCGAAATTCTTCCGAGCCGAAGAGGGGAGCTCAACGGAGAAGCTGTTCTGGTTGTAATACCTTGCGCCAGAACATCCGGTGCCCTTTAGCGATCAGCTTAAACAGCTGGTCGAGCTGCATAGGGTGGCCGAAGTAGCCATGAAGGCTTTGATAATCCAGCTATGGCCTGCCGAAGCCATACCCAGCAGCTACTTCAGGCTCGTGAAGCGGCTGGTCGATGCCTGCCCTCGGCTTGATGCCATCAAGCGATCGGTCTGCATAGAAGGTGCGCGGATGGCCTTTGCCCGTGTCAAGATACAATGGGCGAAGAGGGACACCGTCAAGCTCGCGGCCGAAGGACCGCCCGCAGGCAAGGAGCACCGCATGCCCGAGCGGTATTTTGAAGATGTCCTGAAGGGATCCCGTATTGTAGAAGGGAAGTGTTCAAAAGACATTATCTTCGAATGAAATCATTCATATTGTCCTTTCCTATATGATGAAAACAAGACTGATGTGTAATATAATGCTTGTTATTTTAAGATTTTACCTCTTGTGCGGCCGTTTTTATTAAATCTGAGAGTTGGCCAGCCGTCGGCTTCAGCCCCCGTGTAGGTAGTACGGGGGTGTTCGGGATGGAATTTAAACACTCTTTATCCAGAAATTTGGTCCTTGAAGGAGGTGTTTAGCACAACGAACCAGGCAATCGGACTATGTGGCTTTATTACCCTCACTTAGCCATAGCAGTTTGACAATAGAAATTTAGGCGCAGCCCCTAGTATTCGTGAGTCCGGACTAGGGTATTGTAAACACCTGATCGGGTAAAGACCGATTCGTCGCAGAATGCGGAAAAAATTGCAAAAGATTTGTAACCTCCGAACAGCTGACCGGCTCACGCTACATCATGATAGTCAGTTTTCACCTTTCTCTACTGAGGTGCTCATCCGGATAAACCACGACACAATCGCAGTAGTTCTTCCTTTACTACCTTAGCCGATATATATAGCGGAACGTAAGGTAGTAAGCACAGGAGCCGGGCAACCCAACTATTGACCAAAGACATTGTGACGCCCGGATAATTATGCTACAGCAACCCTCTGCTAATGATGTCGCGTCATTTTGATTATTGTTGCTAATCTCGCATTAGTTCGAAACCAATTCAAAATCAAGCAAACAATAAAAGTTTTCAAATATTAAAACTAAAATGTTCGGAGTGAACCAAATATTACATAGGTAATTATGGTGGAGAAACAACACCTTTATAAAATGTTTAAATGCTATAAGCTGAATAAAACAGTAGCGAAAACTATTATTTAAATACTTTTAAATATTAATTAATTATGAAAACAAATTAGCATGGGTAGCAAGTTAATGTGGCAGTGGCACATTTGGTAATATGAAATTAGGTGTCATTTTGGTATTTTTCTGAAACAAAAAAATAAAAGAAAACTAAAAGAAAATAGAAAAGAAAAATAAATAAAAGGTAAAGACAAAACATAAAAGAATAAAGAACTGGAGTTGTGGGGCACTATCTGGTTGGGCTTCAGTGCGAACAGTGCGTGGCCCAGCCCACCTCCTCCTCATCTCGTTCCTCATGTACAGGGGGATGGCGTGGCGCCCATCCGTGCCGCCGGTGGCGCCGTGCCGGCCATCCCGCGGCTCGGCGGATGGATAAGGCCACCCCCTGTGTGCCCTCTCCACGTTGGTGAAACCCTAGCCTCACAATCCCCTGCCCATGCTCGTTCCCCCCTCCTCGCTCACAACCGAGCGCGGTCCTCTCCGTGCCGCCGTCGATCCCGCGGACACCGTGTTCCACGGGCCTCGCGAGGGTGTCCAGCAACTGCGCCACCGTCACCTACATCATCTGCGAGGAGCGATTCATGCTGGAGCGCTCTACATCACACCCTTCGTCATCGTCTTCTTCTTCGGCAGCCACGCGACGTCGCCGTTGATTCGCAGCACCTCGATCCCCTCCGACTGCCCCGAGCCCTCCACGAGCATCCTTGTAAGCCCCACCATCGAACCCCCTCCTCCCCATCATCGCCATCGCTATACGTCGCTACCCCCGACGCGTTCGGAGCTCGCGCTCATGGTCGCGCTCGCCGCGCCTCTGCGTCGCACCCGGCACACGCCTCAATCCCCTGCTCGTCTGGCCGCACTCCCACGCACGCGTTGTGTGTCTTGGCCGCGCCTCGCCCTGCTTGGCCGTGCTTGCTGTTGTGCGCGCGCGCGCCCGCAGTCGCATGCTGCCGCTGTCCCTGCTAGCTGTCGCGTACTGCTCCGCCGCCCCCGTCGTGCCCGCCTTCGGCCTCCCATGGCATCACCGCTGCCGCCTCGGGCCGCCGCTCGAGCCACGCCTCTTGCCAGTCCCGACCGCCCGGCCTCGTTCCTGGCTGCAACCGCCGTCACGCGCTCGCTCACCCGCGTCCCTGCTGGCCGCTGCGCCCGCGTGCCCCCCGGCTATCTTGCTGATATTGTTGATGGTGCGCTGCTGCTCTCCACTAACCGCGCCGCCCGTTGTTGCTTCAGCGACGGCCGCCGTCCGTAGCTCGAACTGTTGCTGCTTGCCTGCTTTAGCCGCCACCATTACCCCTTGTACTAAATACTGATAAGTATTGTAGCTATGGTTAGCTTTATGAATATTGCACTGATTAGCCCTTTGTACAGCTCCTAAACAGCGACTAAATAATTGTTAACAGGGCTAAGAAAAATATGGGCAGGTAGTACACTTGACAAGCTCCAAGTTACCCCCTTGGACCAAATTCAAATAAGGCAGGGATTAAATCCTGTGAAAATCACAAAATCCTATGTTCGTATATTTTTGCAGTTTTTAGAATTTAACAACAAGTGACACTTTTCAAGCAAAGTTTTGATTAAGCAAATGAACTCTAACAATGATGCAATTGATACCATCTTTGTAGATCAAAGGAAAGTGGTCAATATTGATATAAGGCACTAATTCATACGTTGGGCAAAACAATAGTTATAGCCTTTCGAAAACAGATAAGTGAAGTTTAAAAACTGAACAATTTCTCGGACTTAGCCAATTTTCAAGTATGCCAAATAGATGTTTGAATCTTGGGAAATTCGTAGAAATCCATCCGTAACTCGGATGAAAATACTTTGTACATGAAAGTTGCTCAGAACGACGAGACGAATCCGGATACGCAGTCCGTTCATCCGCCACACATCCCTAGCATAGCGAACACGCAACTTTTCCCCTCCGGTTCATCTGCCAAAAAACGCGAAACACCGGGAATACTTTCCCGGATGTTTCCCCCCTTCGCCGGTATCGCCTATCCCTACGTTAGGTAACCCCTAGCACAACGTATTGCCGCGTCTTGCTTTGTGTTACATTTGATTGCTCTGTTATTTATTGTGTTCCTCCTCCGTTACTCCTTTCCGGTAGACTCCGAGACCGCTGTCGATGTCCGTGTGTTCGACTACATTGAAGATGACCCCTCCTTGCCAAAGCAACCAGGCAAG